>NC_090744.1:101987641-102030141 GCF_036898095.1 Palaemon carinicauda
CTATCACCAGGCTATGATTTCTCCCTGTCCCCCATATCAGAGGAATGGAGAGATCTGAAAGTAACAGGAAATAGATATTATTACAGTATATATATATATATATATATATATAGAGAGAGAGAGAGGAGAGAGAGAGAGAGAGAGAGAGAGAGAGAGAGAGAGAGAGAGGGAGAGAGAGAGAGAGAGAGAGAGAGAGAGATAGAGAGAGACAGAGAGAGAGAGAGAGAGAGAGAGAGAGAGAGAGAGAGAGAGAGAGAGAGAGAGAGAGAATTTATCTTTATCATATAGGCATAAGGCTACGAAGAGAGGCAGCCCTAATAAGAGTTACATAGATAACGTAAATGACGTTATGGAACGACCATGATTTGACAATCTCGAAATAAGAATGTTCATGCGAGAAAAAGGGTGAATGGAGAAATCTTTGCACGTGTATTCAGTGACAAAGTCTATGGGAGTTTTATTGTATTTTTGGGGTCAGTCAATGATTCTGAATTTTTAGTACGTAAAATTAGCCGTCTATTTAGCGTTATATTTTCACTAAGTACCTTTTGTTGAAGAAAATTATTTATTGGTGAATAAACGGATTTTGAGCGAAGCGAAAAATCTATTTTTGGGTGAGATAGCCATGTCGTCCTGATGGAAGTTCCTATAGGGTAGCTTCCTAGGGTATATTACAACTACGGCGATATTCCCAGAGAATTTACCTTAAGGTACCAGAATTCTAACTCCTGGAGCGAGTATCCCTCGTGAAAGGGATATCGCGACATATCAGAGGACGTATTCTAGACACGTCACATGGCAATCTACGACCTGAACAGAGATTCGTCTCGTAGGAGGGAGATTGACGAGATACGAATTCGGGAAAGAAAAAGGGGAGCCGCTCCCAAGGCTTCCCTATCCCCCGATTCGTATGCGTGCCTGGCGCCAATCCTGGCGCCATCTGTATTCCTTGTAGCGTACACGAGGTGCTACAGATACTGTATGTAGGGAGGGGTCCTACAGCCCTTTCTTAGAAAGGCAAGGGCGGGTCCATCAGGACGACATGGCTATCTCACCCAAAAATAGATTTTTCGCTTCGCTCAAAATCCGTTTTTTGGGCTCAAGCCATGTCGTCCTGATGGAAGTGTACCAGAGCATTACTGTATCTGTGGATTCTCAGAACGTGCCGTACTCCCCGGAGATATTTATTCCCGGTCAACTAGACCTAGAGACCTAAGATGTTACCGTTATACATCTTTTCAACTAACTATAAACTATGTTAGAGCTTCCTGCCCCCTACAGGGAAGAGTCCTACTAGACTCTGGAAAGTCTCGAAGAGTACATATATCTATGTATGAATACCAGGCAAGCTAATATAGTGGTCTCGCCCTATATTAAGTAAAGCATAGTTTGTATAGAACCACTGCGTCAATATATTGACCAGTAATCCGCACAATACTTGTATTGGACAAAGGTTTATATCCGCATAGGAAGAAACTAATAAAAACCGCCCTCGTCCCTTTATGGGACGGAGTCCTCCCATTAGGGGACTTACATAAACCAATGCAACATAGCTTGCAAAACAGAACAATTCTATCAGAATTATCCCAGATAAGATACATAGAATTAAAATGCTCAATTATACCAATAAATTGACACAGGTGAAAGAGACGCAAGGTTCTCAAGAACAAGTTTATTGACAGATAATAAACAGACAGGTTAACAACAAATATATATATTTATATAAAAGAGGGTAACCCAAAACTTTAAGCATAAGTATGATAGTAAACAGAACTTGTTTATCTGAAAGAAAAACCATTAAACACCACTTTAATAAGATACCAAGGTATCAAGTCATAAAAAATCTGTATTACAAATCAATCACATTAGCGTTAGAAACGCTTGGCACACATGTCTGAACTTATGCAAGGTTCACCTTTGAAGGAAGGAACAGTCTATATGGGCACTTGGTGCCCTTATTTAGTTTGTAGTACAGTATGTACCTACACACTCACCCTGGACTTAATCGTCCCAATTAAGACCACTGTTCCTCGCAGAGTTAAACAGTAGGGTTAACTACACGACCCACTGCTACCACAGATCTCTTAAGTTCCTCTACTTGCTTCGCATAGTGGCGAAAGAACACCCTGGAAGACTTCCAGCCCGTGTATGAACGGAGATGTTCAAAATCCATACAATTAAAGAAATTTAGGGATGAGGCAACTTTCCTCGGATCGTGACCTGCGGGTGTACTGTCAGGATCCGCTCTGCGAATAAAATATGTCATTTTTGCTCTGAGTTGATTCAGAGATAAATTTGAGCCTGATGTTTCTCCCCTGAATAGTTGACTACCCTTGAAGTCTGAAGTTCTACGAAGATAGACCTTTAGGCATTCTACTGGACATAGAGATGCATCTTCTTTCAGAGGGCAGATTCTCCAGGGACCCCACCTGTTGGTGGGTAACTCATTCTTGGCGAGAAACGTAAGATCCGGAAACAGGTTCAGCTCCCCCCCATCCAGGAACTGAACACGACCTGCCTCTCTCGAGAGGGCTACGATCTCACTAACCCTGGCCCCGGACGCGAGTGCAAATAGGAAAAAAACTTTTTGCGTCAAATCCTTTAACGCACATTCTTCATTGCTCAACAAGGAGGCGAAATGAAGAACTTTGTCTAAAGACCATGAGATGGGCTTTGGAGGTGCTGAAGGTCTGAGCCTAGCGCAGGCTTTCGGAACTTTATTAAAGATCTCGTTACCTAGGTCGATCTGGAAGGCAAATAAAATGGGTCTCAACAAAGCCGATTTACACACTGAAATCGTGTTAGCTGCCAATCCTTGGCCATGGAGGTGGATGAAGAAAGATAAGCAGAAATCTGTTGAGATCTCCTGCGGATTCTTTGCCTTTACAAAGGCCACCCATTTTCTCCAAGATGACTCATATTGCCTTCTAGTCGATTTGCACTTGTATTCCTCTAGGAAGTCTATGCTGGCTTTCGAAATCCCGAAGCGCTTTCTCTCCACTAGGGCGAGAAAATCATGAGCTGCAGGGTCTGGGTTTTCTGTAATGAAGCGCAGACAGTCGACTTCTGGACTCGCTGGGTCAGAACTGGATGTGGTAGCGGCACGAACTTCATCTGTAGTTCCAACGCCAAGGGGAACTACATACTGTTCGCCCACTTGTGGGCCACTATTGCCGCTACCCCCTTGAAGGATCTCAGTTTGTTGAGGACCCTCAACAGAAGGTTGTGAGGAGGGAACAGATAAATCCTGGACCCTCTGTTCCAGTCGAGGGACATTGCGTCCACAGCTTCCGCTAAGGGGTCCTCGTACGGGGACACGTACAGGGGCAACTTCTTGTTGTCTTTCGTCGCAAAGAGGTCTATCTGCAGTTCTGGGACTTGATTCAGAATGAAGGAAAATGATCCTGCGTCTAAGGACCATTCCGACTCTATCGGTGTGAACCTGGATAGAGCGTCCGCTGTCACATTGCGGACTCCTTGAAGGTGAACTGCCGACAGGTACCACTTCTTCTTTTCCGCCAATCGGAAAATGGCTAACATCACTTGGTTGAGAGGTGGTGACCTCGACCCTTGTCGATTCAAGCATCTCACAACCACCTCGCTGTCTGTCACCAATCTTATGTGGATCGAGTGACGCGGGGAGACTTTCTTTAAGGTAAGGAGCACTGCCATAGCTTCTAGAAAGTTTATATGAAAGGTCCTGAATAGCTTGGACCAAGTCCCCTGGACTTTTTTCCGATGAGAGTGACCTCCCCATCCCTCCTTTGAGGCGTCTGAGTGAATCGTCATCGACGGGGGAGGTGGCTGAAGAAGAACCGACTTCTTTAGATGTCTGGCTTGGGACCAAGGTCTGAGAAGAGTACGTAGCCGAGGCGGCACTGGTCTTCTCAGGTCTCTTCGCGCGTTTGATGCATACCTTCTCCAAACTCCGGTTGCATCCTTTAGCTGTGCTCTTAGCACTGGGTCTGTCACTGAAGCAAACTGGAGAGAGCCTAGTACCCTCTCCTGTTCGCGTCTTGATATCCTTTCGGAATCTAGAAGTCTCTTGACAGAGCCCGCTATCTCCTTCCTTTTCTTTATTGGGATGGAGAAACTGTGTGACAAAAGGTCCCAGTGGATTCCCAGCCACTGGAACTTTTGGGATGGAGAAAGTCGAGACTTTTTCTTGTTGATCTTGAAGCCTAGGTACTCTAGGAACTGGATCACCTGACTGGAAGCTTGCAAGCATTCGGTCTCGGATGCTGCCCACACCAGCCAGTCGTCCAGGTAGGCTACTACCTGAATTCCCTTTAGGCGTAATTGTTTGAGAGCTGCGCTCGCAAGCTTCGTGAAAATCCTTGGGGCTATGTTTAGCCCGAATGGCATGGCTCTGAAGGCGTACAGTTTCCGTTGTAGCCTGAACCCTAGGTAGGGGGAGAGTCGACAGCTGATTGGAATGTGCCAATAGGCGTCTGACAAGTCTATAGAGACTGAGTATGCCCTCTTGGGCAGTAAGGTCCTTATGTGTTGCAGTGTTAGCATCTTGAATTTGCAATTCACTATGAACTTGTTGAGTGGTGACAAGTCCAGAATGACTCTGAGCTTTTCCGAGTCTTTCTTGGGAACACAAAACAGCCTCCCTTGGAATTTGATGGACTTCACCTTTCGGATCACATTTTTCTCCAACAGTTCTTGAACGTACTCCTCCAAAATGGGGGTGGAGTGTTGGAAAAACCAATGGTATGGGGGTGGAGTGCTGCACCAGCTCCAACCCAGTCCATTCTTGAGTAGGCTTTGGGCCCAGGGATCGAAGGTCCAGCGATCCCAAAATTTCATCAGTCTCCCTCCTACCGGTATCATTTCACTTGGACTGCCGTCCTGAGGTCTTGCCTCCCTGACCACGACCACCTCTGAATCCCCTTCCCCTTGAGGGGCGCCTAGACGAGCCTCTGGCTGCTCCTCTAGGTTTTGCATGAAAGGAAGAAGACTGTCCTTCGAACGTTGGGGCGAATGTGGTTGACTGACCTGGCACAGCCTGGGGTACCCACTGAAAGGCAGTCGGGGTTTGTGCCACCATCTGGGGCACTGGAGGCAAAGGCAATTGCAGTTGCTGTTGCTGTCTATAAGGCTTGGCTGGCCGAAATGGTAGCCTAGTCTTCATATTCTTCCTCTTTGGTTGAGGACCCTCATCCGGGGAAGATTTTCTTTTGATAGCCAGGCCCCACTTCTGGAGAAGGTTTCTATTCTCCACGGCGGCCTTATCGACTACCTCTTTGACCACATCGGTAGGGAAAAGGTCTTTTCCCCAAATGTTGGAGGAGATTAACTTCCTTGGCTCGTGTCTCACCGAAGCCACGGTGAACACGAACTCCCTGCAAGCTCTCCTTGCCTTGACGAAGCTATAAAGGTCCTTCGTCACTGTGGCTAGGTGAGACTTAGCCACTACCATGAACATTTCATGGACCTTGGGGTCACTTGCCATCGTCTCGAGAGTAGTCTGATGAGACATTGAGGCAGCCAGTCTTTCTTTTGTCTCGAACTCTCTTCGTAAAAGAGATTCGGACAGCTTGGGGAGGTCCTCGACGAATTGCCGTCCGGCAATATCAGCCTCCAACTTTCCCACTGAGAATGTCAGATGGACATCCTTCCAGTCTTTGTGGTCCATAGGTAGAGCCAGCGACAATGGTTTACACTCCTCCAGGGAGGGGCAAGGCTTGCCGGCCTCGACTGCCTTTAGGACAGCCGCAAACCCTTTCTGTAAAAAGGGGAAGGCTCTATCAGGAGAGGACACAAACGAAGGGAGCTTCTTGCTCAATGCAGCTACCTTCGAATTCGAGAAGCCCCTCTCTTTCATCGAGGATGAAAGTAGGGCTTGAGCCTTAGCGTGGTCCATAATAATGACCTCCTTCGGCTCTGTCTCCTCCCTTGAAGCTGGTTCTTTTCTCAGCCGGACATAGCAGTCCGGATATGATGCCTTGCTGGGCCAGAATTCTACCTCCTCTAGGGGAACTGAACCCAGCTTATCCGAGACGACGATCTTTCCAGTCGTCATCGGCATGTGCTCAGCATACCTCCATGGGTTAGCATCTGAGCATATGGGAAGGTCTTTCACATTGAGCCTTTTCCGGGGCTCATGTGATTCTGCCAGGGACTGCATACGCAGTTCCATTGCAGCCGCCTTCTCCTGATTCTCCTTCTGCATTTGTTGGATCATTCCAACAATCGAAGAGAGGGCCTGTCCCAGTTCTACTGGGAGGCCAGCCGATGTTGAGGGGATAGGCTCCAGCATCTGAACCGGAGTAGCCGACACCTCGTCGACCTCATCCTCTACGACATCCGGGGTTTGAACTTGATCCTGACCTTCTGCCAGGAGGTCTTCTTCCAAACGTTCGTTCAGGTCAGACATCCTGTCACACAACTGGATGTCTTGCATCGCATCTGCGACTTCCTCGTCCACCTGGACTTGATCTTGAAGGATCTCCTCTTGAGGCTGGGGAATCACTGCCTCAGCTGATGCCTGGGGAAAAAGATACGCCCTCATCTTCTCACTTGGAAGATAAGGGCCAGAGGTGTTCTTCTTGAAGCCCCTTACCCAAGTACGAAGCTTTTCCCTAGCTATATCCCTTGATTCCGCCGTTCTAGGGGAATCAAAAGCCTCAGTAATCAGGTTAGTGCATACAGTACATACCTGAGGGTCCCAATACTGGAGATCATCCTTGGAGACAGCGCATGCTGCGTGTCTCCTACAACACTCATGTCCGCAGAGGTTCTTGCTGCGGACATTGCAGAAAACATTTCCGCACTTCGGAGGGTCCTCCTGTAAAGAGAAGAAATTTCCATGAGTATCAAGTGAACTATGTATCACTGGATATGCATAGTATAGCATAACAATTCATAAAGGAAAGACACACACTTGTGTTTCCCTCACAACCCATTGTTGCAGCCTTCCAGATAATAAAATCAAAATGGTTTATCTCTACTAGAGTAACCAATGCAAGGTTTCCAGAGGAAACAGGTGGAGCTCACACCTAGGCAATGATTTTAAAATCCTGGATAATAGACGGGGAAGAACTCTGCTTCCTGTCTGAGGGCAACAGCAAAGGGGTGTGCAAGAAAACACAATAGTGTTAGAAGATACAGTGCTGTACCTAAACTTTTACTATAGTTTTCTTCTTACTGTATATGCTATACAGAAGAATACTAGTACAGTATAGGAGGATGTGTGCCGGCCTGCCTTTGCCGGCCGGCACACACCACAATTAGCTTTAAAGTATACTACTTAACAGCTATAGGGCGGCAGCCCTCTGGTTCAAATGCCTGTGCCGGCGGCAGCAGCTGCCGGCCAGCAACAGCCAGTGTTGGCCGGCAATGATTGCCGGCCAGCAACTACACAAGGTAGTACCCAGCTGCCGGCCACACTCTTGGTGACCGGCAGACAAGGACTGACATAAGCCGGCTGGCAAAGGTACAAGACCGATGCCAGCTGGCAGCAAAAGAACCAGAAGACTACACCTGCCCGGCTGCCAGCCTCATAGGCCGGCAGCCGGCCTCATAGGCCGGCAGCCGGGACAGGTACAGCACTAGAAGAAAATAGAATGGATGCCGGGATAAGAGTGTACACAACCCCCCAAGCCCGGCAACCGAAAGAGTGCATATAAGGAAGGGGAGAAACTTAATTCAGGCTTCCTTGACCAATGCCGTCCGGCTCTGCCGGCAGGCATGGATGAGGGACCAAGAGAGGTCCGGGCAGCACTCGAAAACATAAGACCCTTGCCGTCCAGCATCTCTGCCGGCCGGCAATGGGCTTAGTCAATTCCATATCCCAACCTATACTAGGTCCAGAAGTAGAATGACATACAGTACAGTAATACCCCTGCCGGCCAGCTCTGCCGGCCGGCAAGGTACAGTACAGTAATGGCTAGGCCATTACTAGATAGAGGGGGAAGGGACAAGAGGGTCCTGCCAACCTTGCTTTAGTGACAGATCACCCGCAGCCAAGAACTTTGTCTTAGCCTAAGGGAGATCTAAGGGAAAGGGCCAGCGCAGTAGTATAATACCTGCCAGCTTCCAGAGCACCAAAGCAAGGAAGGCGTTGCTACTCCCAAGGGAAGATTTATCCTCCCCGAGAACAGCAACAGGACTTAGTCTGGTCGATCACACAAGAAGGAATCATAACTACAGAAACCTTCGATAGTGACCTAAGGGAGCTAAGCTCCCTTTGTAAGTGTTAGGTCAGCGAGGGAGACTCTGCCCCAAGCCAAACAACACGGACTCAGACTAAAAACTCTGTTGTTCTGTCCCTCTTTGAACCAGACTTTGCTGGAACAGGAAGGTACAGTAACACCCTAGTATAGTTTTATCGAAAATAAATTCGGAAAAAACCACTTAGGGATAAGCCCAAGGCTTAAACAGAGGGAAAGGGATTGCATACCTTCTCCGAAGAAAAGAAAGCAACCGGGGAGTATAATAAAGTATACTAAGGCTCCATAAGCAATTAGCCTAGGCACCAAGAGAATCGATTACCTAATTCACCGAAACTCTCACGTATACAATCTTGGAAATATTCCACACAGTCTAAAATGTATAAAATATAGCCTAAAGCTTCAATAAAATTTTAATTACACTCGGAAAAACCAAAATCATGCATTAAGTACTAGGACCAAACGACTAGGCTACATGGCCTAGCGTAGGCCAGAATGGCGAATACTTCGCCAAATAATACTAAGCACGAAAGGAAATCCTATGTAAAGCTAAATAGCTAAAATTTATTAAGCAAAACAACCAGGAATGTCACTCTGACTAACTAATTTATACCTAGCGAGTGACAGTGTCCAG
The DNA here is from genome assembly GCF_036898095.1 of Palaemon carinicauda. Classification (NCBI taxonomy): domain Eukaryota; kingdom Metazoa; phylum Arthropoda; class Malacostraca; order Decapoda; family Palaemonidae; genus Palaemon; species Palaemon carinicauda. The sequence goes on from NC_090744.1 coordinate 101,996,456, forward strand.
GACACCTCTGGTAGGCTACGGCTCTTGTATCAAAGATTAATCCTATTAATCACTCAAAATTTTACCAAGAGCCTACATTTATACATAACAGACACTATACTCAACTTATCCGAGGCCAACGAAGACGAAGAAGCCATGAAAAGCTGAATAAATCCAAGATTTGCGAGAAAAACAGGAAAAAACACCGAGTTGTTAAGCTACGCAAAAAGGAATACAGATGGCGCCAGGATTGGCGCCAGGCACGCATACGAATCGGGGGATAGGGAAGCCTTAGGAGCGGCTCCCCTTTTTCTTTCCCGAATTCGTATCTCGTCAATCTCCCTCCTACGAGACGAATCTCTGTTCAGGTCGTAGATTGCCATGTGACGTGTCTAGAATACGTCCTCTGATATGTCGCGATATCCCTTTCACGAGGGATACTCGCTCCAGGAGTTAGAATTCTGGTACCTTAAGGTAAATTCTCTGGGAATATCGCCGTAGTTGTAATATACCCTAGGAAGCTACCCTATAGGAACTTCCATCAGGACGACATGGCTTGAGCCCAAAAATCACATATTAACGTGATTGCCAGTTGGTTGTTATTATTATTATTATTATTATTATTATTATTATTATTATTATTATTATTATTATTTGCTGAGCTACAACACCAGTTGAAAAAGCAGGATGCTATAAGCCCAAGGTCTCCAACAGGGAAAAAACCCCAGTGAGGAGAGGAAATATGGGAAACTACAAGAGAAGAAATTAACAATCAAAAGAAAATATTTCAAGAAGAGTAACAACATTGTAATAAGTCTTAAGATATGAAAAGACAAAAGTTTTCCCTAAAGATTTATCCATCTTGATAAAATGGCTAATAACTTTCAACTGAGACGATCAATGAAAGATTCATGTAAAATACTACAAGAAAGACTCATCAAAGAAGAAAAAGTAGATGAAGCAATTATGATTCTTTCGCCCTTATCACCATCTACATTCTTCAAAGACGTTAAAAATGTTTTAGTCTCCGAGGAGGCATTCTTCATTAAGAATTCAAAAAGCCTTTCTCTAGTCATCCGAGGTGAATGAGAGAAAAACCTAGAAGAATAATTACCACCGTTAATTTCTAATTCTGGAAAAAGAACAAATTGTAGGGGGAGACACCCCATTTAGAGAGACATTTTTTTTTTTTTTTTTTTTTTTTTGTCTTGCAGAAAAACTGGTTAACTTTTGAACTTGGATCATCAGGGTTCTATTCACTTTTTTTTTTTTATCTGAGCAGCTTCGAAAATTATGGCTGAATGTGAGCAGAAACTCAAATTTCGGTGTCTTCGATTGATAGTTTGGAAGTATTTGTTTTTTTTTTTAAGGGAAATATTCTTTTAGGTTTTTATGACGTCCTAGTTTGAAACATATACTAATTGAACTATTAAAGTTTCAGATTTTTTTTATGTTGAGCAGGCTGATACACGTCTCTTTTTACAGTTTATAGATGAAATATGTTTCAGTGGTGTTACCTTGCGTAAATTTCGTCGTCTTTAACTGATAGTCTTGAAGTAACTTTGTTTTATTAAGTATTATCTTACATATTTTTGATGTGTTAGTTTGAAACATACAGTATACTATTCAAGCTGTTAAAGTTTCAGATTTTTTTTATGTTGACCAGGCTGATAAAAGTCTCTTTTTTATAGTTTATATATGAAATATCTCTTTTAATGTTGTTACTTTTATTAAATTTCCTTGTCTCTGACTAATAGTTTGGAAATAACTGTTTTATTTTGCTAAGAGAAATATTCATTCAAGTTTTTATGATGTGCTAGTTTGAAACATACCCATTGAACTATTAAAGTTTCCGGTTTTTTCTATGTTGAGCAGGCTGATATAATAGCCCAGTGAGGAAAGGAAACAAGGAAAAATAAAATATTTTAAGAACAGTAACAACATTAAGATAAATATTTCATATATAAACTATAAAAGAAAGTAACAAAACAAGAGGAAGAGAAATAAGATAGAATATTGTGCTTCATTGTACCCTCAAGCAAGAGAACCCTAACCCAAGACAGTGGAAGACCATGGTACAGAGGCTATGGCACTACCCAAGACTAGAGAACAAAGAAATAAATAAACGACAAGAGAAGTAATAAACAATTGAAATGAATATTTTAAGAACAGTAACATCAAAATAGATCTCTCAGATCTCCTCAACATAAAAACATTCGCTGCAAGTTTGAACATTTGAAGTTCCACCGATTCAGGTACCTGATTAGGTCATGGAATTATTATAGTTTCCGCTTTGAACAGAGAACGATAATTAGCATTGATAATTACAGGTGATATCAGGAGGAAATGTATATATGATAATCACTTCAATGAAAAACCCCTTTTAATCATATTTCTACGGACAGCTAACATATTGCATCACTCGAATGGACTCGGCACAGAGTAATATATTATTAGTATGATCTCATTTTGAGTTTAAAATCCCATCTGATCGTTGTTATGATGATTAGAGCCTCATACCTCTTGCACTTATAGTAAGGCTGCGTTTTCCATTATACAATGAACATATTTTATTAATTTTCAGTTATATTTCAGTTTATTGTTAAAATGTCAGTACATTTTACCATTACAAGAATAAATTAATTTAAAAAGAGTAATTTTCCTTAAGCATAACATTTATTATGCGTATATACATATAATATGTTTTTTCTAATTAAATTCATTCTTATAATGGTCTCTCTCTCTCTCTCTCTCTCTCTCTCTCTCTCTCTCTCTCTCTCTCTCTCTCTCTCTCTCTCTCTCTCTCTCTCTCAGCCCTAACAAAGGGAATATGGAGAGCCCTCTGCTCTCCATATGACAGCTGTAATAGATCTAATCCTTTCTCGGTCTCTATAACATAGAGGAAAGGACCATAACAATAGCAGGTCCTAATTAGAGATTGGTCTCACCTCTGTTCTAAGTTTAGTACAGAGACGTAAATAGTGATGCTTGTAACTTTGCATAAGGGCAGGAGTTGATTTATATATTTGATGAGTTAATAAACGTATGTGATTAGCTATTTAAGAAGTTTTGTTCATTAATTAAACGATAGAGAGACAAATGGAAATAGTTGATTTCGTAAAGGGAAAGAGTTGATTTAGAGACAGACTTTAACTTTGTGTAAGGCCATGAGTTGATTTATATATTTAATAAGTTAATAAATGTATGTGATTAGCTATTTAAGAATTTTTCATTAATTAAACGATAGAGAATCAAATGAAGTTACTTGGTTTCGTAAAGGGAAAGAGTTGATTTAGAGAGACTTTAACTTTGCATAAGTCCAGAAGTTGATTTTATATTGAATGAGTTAATAAATGTATGTGATTAGCTATTTAATATGTTTAGTGCATTAATGAAACGATAGAGAAACAAATAAAGTTAGTTGATTTCCTAAAGGTAAAGAGTTGATTTAGAGATAGACTGTAACTTGTGTAAGGCCACGAGTTGATTTATATATTGAATAAGTTAAAAAAAAGTATGTGAATAGCCATTTAATAAGTTTTGTTAATTAATTAAACGATAGAGAGACGAATGAAGTTCGTTGATTTTGTAAAGGTAAAGAGATGATTTAGAGAGAGACGTGAGAAGAAATCTCTAAAGGAAATTATTATTATAATTAATATCAATTTACCATGATTATCATCATTGGGAATAAATGCAGCTGGGTGGGAATTATTCAGCCATAATTAGTTTATTAATTAATATTAATCAAATCTTTTATTACTGAGGCCATGAGTTTTGCTATTTATTAATATTTAACTTGAATTTCTTGCTACTTATATGGGAACGGATTATAATTCGTAATCAATTATCTCATTTACTACTTATAATTCGTAAACAATTATCTCCTTCACTACTTTTCATTCGTAAACAATTATCTCATTTACTACTTATAATTCGTAAACAATTATATCATTTACAACTTATAATTCGTAAACAATTATCCCATTTACTACTTATAATTCGTAAACAATTATCTCCTTTACTACTTTTGATTCGTAAACAATTATCTCATTTACTACTTATAATTCGTAAACAATTATATCATTTACAACTTATAATTCGTAAACAATTATCTCATTTACTACTTATAATTCGTAAACAATTATCTACTTTACTACTTTTGATTCGTAAACAATTATCTCATTTACTACTTGTAATTCGTAAACAATTATTTCATTTATAAAAATAAGAAGGCAATGGTTAGTCAGCAACAATAATTGGGAGAGAGTAACATAATTAAAGCAATTATCTCTCTCTCTCTCTCTCTCTCTCTCTCTCTCTCTCTCTCTCTCTCTCTCTCTCTCTCTCTCTCTCTCTCTCTCTCTCTCTCTCTCTCTGCGTCAATGACCTTTGATGTCAGGATGCCAGGTAACCTGGTGTATAATAAAAAGAGCAAAACGCAGAGGTGTTCTCCAGAGAAAATGTAAAAACATTAGATTTTGAGAGTAGGTCACATTTACTCTCATACGGTTTAGCTAGCTTGTATTTCGAGTCTAGTGGGGCTGGTTTACTATTCCCTTTCTCCAAATTTTATACATCACCTTTTATACAGTGTGATTATCTTGGTGCTATTATTGATTTGATATCTTTTCAGTATTTGCCTTTTTGCTTGTATATGTCAAGTCATTATTGTTTCCTTAGGATACATTTTATTTTTATTTTACTGTTGTCTAAACTGAAAAGAATATAATACAGTATTTCAAGATTATTGTGTTAATGTAAAACTGGTATTAACTAGAGGAGCACTCAGTATAGAGCATGCCGTTATTTCGCGAAGCAGCCTTATTTTATTCTTATTTCCATTGCATACTTATACTTCTGTGTGTTTACTTCAAAATCCAATGCATTTGTTCTTGGGTTATATCCTACATTTCCGTCAAGTTTCGTGTAATTGGTTCAATAGTTTTAATATAATGTTCATAAACAGATTATTGTCAAAGTTCTGCTGCATACTTTTCACTTAGTTTACTTTATTGATAGTTTTACAGATTCATCCTTGGGCCATACCCAGCTACCAAGTTTGATTAAAACGGTACAGTATTTTTGTATAAAGTTGCTCATAAACAAACAAACAAATAAACTCGCAAACATACGAAACAGACAGGAGTAAATATCCTTCCTCCACGAAATCTTCGATTTTGTCAAAGGTAATAAGAAATAATTATTTTTGCGAGTTTCTAAAAGAGTTTTAGTATTCAAAATTTACAATAATATTTTTGATTGAGCTTAGTTACTGGTAAATAGTAAAAAAATACATGGACAAGAGGATTGGTTTATCTCTGAAGTCTTTATTCTCCAAGTCAGTTTAAAGGAGCGTAACTCATAGCGGGCATGTCCACTCCAAAGTTTGAGTTGTGGGAGACATGATATACTCTGTCCCACCAAAAGTAATTAATATTAACATTCTATATGTGCTAGGGTAAGCACGTAACCAAATATTTCATGGCATTCAGCCATATGACACAATTGCTCCCAGATGCTCAAGGTTAAAGAACCAGTATTTAGTTTAACAACCATAACACAGCAACCAATCTATTGTCAACCACAATTTTGGACCCAATTTATTTTAATTTCTCTTCTCCTGTGTTCAATCTTGTCCTTATTTTTCCAGTTTTATTTTCTTCTGATGTATCTAAATCTTAATTAATTTATTCAATTAATTCAATTAATTTGATTTGATTTATTTAATTCTGATAATTGTTTTGTCGTCATGGCATTTCATTTTCAAGTAGTCTATATTTTCCTTATACTCCTTTTCATATTGAATTTCACATTAGTGTACCCTTTCTGCAAGTACCATTCCATTACTATGTAAAAGCTTTAGGAAACATTTATGCAAATCTAATAGAATGGGTGATCCGTATATCAGACTCCAATCAGGGTAATTACAAGTGCATCAATATGCATTATTCATCCAATCAATCATATAAGAGCAATAAGTGTGAGGCAGTTCAAGAGGATTGGATATAAAAGGAAATTTGTGAAACTACACCATGGGTGAAAAGGTGAAAAGATCAGGCTAGGTCAATATTTTCTATATGATTAAAATAATATATTTCTGAAAATAAAGAAAATTACTCAATGAATAACATGCTCTGAATCACTGATAATAAAAGATAAAGATAGATCTTATTGTAATGGTTGAACCTTTCAGGAGTATAACATAATTTCTAGTTTATTCAACGATTATCTTAGTTTTTTCTAGAAATTTACATCTAAGCCCTGACGATATTATTGAAATTCAACCTGTGTTATCAATATTTGAAAATATTATGGGAATAATTATCAGTAGAACTGTAGTATCAGTAGTATTATGCCCCCTGTGGCAGCGGGGGCATAAAACAATTAGAATAGTGCCAGCGTTATCCCTGCGTGTCGTAAGAGGCGACTAAATGGGACGGTACGAGGGGGCTGGGAACCCCCTCTCCTGTATCTACAATCCTGTGAGACATCGACAAAGAGATGGAGCTGGGGGGAGAGTGACTGCCCCCTGCACTCTAGTTTTGGGGTATTTGTTGATGTCGGATACCCCCCAAAATTGGGGGAAGTGCCTTGGTATTTGTATGTATGTATGTATATTATACAATAGTGAAAAACCTGTTTAGTTTGATTTCAATTTTTCTTCACTTTTTTTTTAATTTGTTTCTTGAATTTTTTGCTGTCTATAAAGTTAACCTTCACCCTGTTTTTAATTACTTGAAATAGGGAGTAATTTTAGTCTTTGATTTTATAATATAACAATACACTAAGTGAATTTCCCGTTCACCAGGGAAGTTTTTTAGCACTTTATTTTCTTCTGGGTTGACTGGAGATAAAATCAGTGACATTGAAGTGAGGTTCTTATAACTATCTGATCCCTTCGAGATTCCTTGCTATTTTTTTATATGATTTAATAAATTCTAGTATTTATAAATTATTTTATATAATCCATCTCAATTGTCTATTTAAAAACTATTAGGTAAACCAATGTTCTGAATAATAATGGCTCCTTGTATATTATTAACACTTTAGTAAAACTATAAATTTTAATATATATATATATATATATATATATATATATATATATATATATATATATATATATATATATATATATATATATATATATATATATATATATATATATATATATATATATATAAACGCTAATTTTAATCTTTGCTGAAAACTATATCAATGTAGGCTATCTGTAATACATTACATTAGCTGTTTTGATTTTCAGTCTTAAAGAAATATTCATTTGGAAGTCAAAATGATAATTGGATATGTATCTTTTGACAGAATTTTAATTTTATAAATAAATTTGTTTTACATTTTATATAAGTTGTACTTTGATAGCTGTGTGTGTGGGTATAGTGCTTTGTTTCTAATTTAGAATATAGCATCAATATTTCATTGAGGTGATGGAACGTTTCACCACAATGTACGAATTGCCTTGAATTTTTTTATATCATACTTTAGGGAATTCATCTTTACAGTCTCATACAAAGTTTGAGAAACTTTGTTGAGGTACTTTAACGTTCAATATTAATTTGTTCAATAATTTGACGTATTTATTACTTTTTCCATTTGTATTTTTCATCATACACTTTCCCGTAATATTCACATAAATATTCTTAGAAAGGTGACATAGCTTTTGGATCTTTCAGCAAATAAATCAATAATAGCTAACTAAAAGCTTTACGCCTACCCCTCCCAGATTCCCATATTCAATTAAATCATCTAGACTCCAATAACATTATTCCGCATAAATAAATTCTAATTAAGTGTAGGTTATGCTAATTCTAGCAATTAATTCCTTAAGCTTTAAACGTCCCTGCTAATCCTTTAAGTGGTATTTGGTATTTCTAAATGCATTGTGTATCAAAGGCTAAAATAAGTTTTATTTTGTTGAAGAGCAAATGGTAAAAGAAAACATAGGGGCTAATGTTTACAGAAACTATCGGAAGAATTGAAATAAACGAATACGTCTGGGAAATATGAATTTAACTGTCCATAAATATCATTTACAAATATGTGCCTCAAAATTCTTGAAATATGTTGGATGTTAGCGTGGTCATTGAAAATCAAAAAATAGCTAAGCCTAGTAATCTTGGAATTATTATCTATTTATAGCTATTAGGTTCTGTTTTTTACATTGGTGTTAAACTTAGGTATTTTTATGTAATACAGTCGAGTAATGCGTGTTATATTTAAATCACATAAGATTGGGAATATATGGCCGAATAAAGTCATGAAATTTCGTATTTACCGTCCTTTTAAAATTTCAATATAGTTGATAAAGTATAAACCATAAATAATGATGAAAGGTCCTACTAATTTTGTTTTGGTATGTAAAGTATAAGAGAATTTAGATTGACACATTCTTAGACATGACAAGATAAGTCTATTTGTTCAGAAATGGAAGAATAAAAGTTTGCATATAGCGTCCTACCTTCTTGTAGAAAATATTTGATTTAATCTATTCACAAATTGCAATGAGATGATGCATTGATATTCTTTGGCAGAAACAGGTAAAAGGAAACTGTAGGGATGAATATATTCTAAACCAAATTATAATTTCCTCTGAGTAAATTATATAAGTAGTGAAATATTGACTCAACCCTCATTTCATTAGGATTTGCATTTTGCATAACTAAGTAGTCAATACTGACATTTCAGTTGGCATGTATCTATGATTATAAAACTAGATAAAAAAAAACTAATAGTGAACATATTAATTTTACATACCATGTGTGTTTAACCCATTATTTGAACGAGGAATTATAACATTCACCTTTATTGAAAATCTCTTGAACTCTTATGAGAACGCAAAGCTTACTCAAGTCAATAATAATTTTTTTTCTTTTTTTTTACAGTTGAAGAGTTACGTTGGAAAAGGATCAACAGCTTTAGATTCGATTTAAAAAGCAGAGCTATATATAATTGGATCTTTACTACCCAAATACGTATGTGAAACCATATATATATATATATATATATATATATATATATATATATATATATATATATATATATATATATATATATATATATATATATATATATATATGTGTGTGTGTATGTATATGGATTTGTATAAATGTATGTATATGCATTTGTATATATGTATGAATATGTATTTGCATATTTGTATATCTATATATATATATATATATATATATATATATATATATATATATATATATATATATATATATATATATATATATATATATATATATATATATATATACATATATATAACGGATTTTGAGCGAAGCGAAAAATCTATTTTTGGGTGAGATAGCCATGTCGTCCTGATGGAAGTTCCTATAGGGTAGCTTCCTAGGGTATATTACAACTACGGCGATATTCCCAGAGAATTTACCTTAAGGTACCAGAATTCTAACTCCTGGAGCGAGTATCCCTCGTGAAAGGGATATCGCGACATATCAGAGGACGTATTCTAGACACGTCACATGGCAATCTACTACCTGAACAGAGATTCGTCTCGTAGGAGGGAGATTGACGAGATACGAATTCGGGAAAGAAAAAGGGGAGCCGCTCCCAAGGCTTCCCTATCCCCCGATTCGTATGCGTGCCTGGCGCCAATCCTGGCGCCATCTGTATTCCTTGTAGCGTACACGAGGTGCTACAGATACTGTATGTAGGGAGGGGTCCTACAGCCCTTTCTTAGAAAGGCAAGGGCGGGTCCATCAGGACGACATGGCTATCTCACCCAAAAATAGATTTTTCGCTTCGCTCAAAATCCGTTTTTTGGGCTCAAGCCATGTCGTCCTGATGGAAGTGTACCAGAGCATTACTGTATCTGTGGATTCTCAGAACGTGCCGTACTCCCCGGAGATATTTATTCCCGGTCGACTAGACCTAGAGACCTAAGATGTTACCGTTATACATCTTTTCAACTAACTATAAACTATGTTAGAGCTTCCTGCCCCCTACAGGGAAGAGTCCTACTAGACTCTGGAAAGTCTCGAAGAGTACATATATCTATGTATGAATGCCAGGCAAGCTAATATAGTGGTCTCGCCCTATATTAAGTAAAGCATAGTTTGTATAGAACCACTGCGTCAATATATTGACCAGTCATCCGCACAATACTTGTATTGGACAAAGGTTTATATCCGCATAGGAAGAAACTAATAAAACCGCCCTCGTCCCTTTATGGGACGGAGTCCTCCCATTAGGGGACTTACATAAACCAATGCAACATAGCTTGCAAAACAGAACAATTCTATCAGAATTATCCCAGATAAGATACATAGAATTAAAATGCTCAATTATACCAATAAATTGACACAGGTGAAAGAGACGCAAGGTTCTCAAGAACAAGTTTATTGACAGATAATAAACAGACAGGTTAACAACAAATATATATATTTATATAAAAGAGGGTAACCCAAAACTTTAAGCATAAGTATGATAGTAAACAGAACTTGTTTATCTGAAAGAAAAACCATTAAACACCACTTTAATGAGATACCAAGGTATCAAGTCATAAAAAATCTGTATTACAAATCAATCACATTAGCGTTAGAAACGCTTGGCACACATGTCTGAACTTATGCAAGGTTCACCTTTGAAGGAAGGAACAGTCTATATAGGCACTTGGTGCCCTCATTTAGTTTGTAGTACAGTATGTACCTACACACTCACCCTGGACTTAATCGTCCCAATTAAGACCACTGTTCCTCGCAGAGTTAAACAGTAGGGTTAACTACACGACCCACTGCTACCACAGATCTCTTAAGTTCCTCTACTTGCTTCGCATAGTGGCGAAAGAACACCCTGGAAGACTTCCAGCCCATGTATGAACGGAGATGTTCAAAATCCATACAATTAAAGAAATTTAGGGATGAGGCAACTTTCCTCGGATCGTGACCTGCGGGTGTACTGTCAGGATCCGCTCTGCGAATAAAATATGTCATTTTCGCTCTGAGTTGATTCAGAGATAAATTTGAGCCTGATGTTTCTCCCCTGAATAGTTGACTACCCTTGAAGTCTGAAGTTCTACGAAGATAGACCTTTAGGCATTCTACTGGACATAGAGATGCATCTTCTTTCAGAGGACAGATTCTCCAGGGACCCCACCTGTTGGTGGGTAACTCATTCTTGGCGAGAAACGTAGGATCCGGAAACAGGTTCAGCTCCCCCCCATCCAGGAACTGAACACGACCTGCCTCTCTCGAGAGGGCTACGATCTCACTAACCCTGGCCCCGGACGCGAGTGCAAATAGGAAAATAACTTTTTGCGTCAAATCCTTTAACGCACATTCTTCATTGCTCAACAAGGAGGCGAAATGAAGAACTTTGTCTAAAGACCATGAGATGGGCTTTGGAGGTGCTGAAGGTCTGAGCCTAGCGCAGGCTTTCGGAACTTTATTAAAGATCTCGTTACCTAGGTCGATCTGGAAGGCAAATAAAATGGGTCTCATCAAAGCCGATTTACACACTGAAATCGTGTTAGCTGCCAATCCTTGGCCATGGAGATGGATGAAGAAAGATAAGCAGAAATCTGTTGAGATCTCCTGCGGATTCTTTGCCTTTACAAAGGCCACCCATTTTCTCCAAGATGACTCATATTGCCTTCTAGTCGATTTGCACTTGTATTCCTCTAGGAAGTCTATGCTGGCTTTCGAAATCCCGAAGCGCTTTCTCACCGCTAGGGCGAGAAAATCCTGAGCTGCAGGGTCTGGGTTTTCTGTAATGAAGCGCAGACAGTCGACTTCTGGACTCGCTGGGTCAGAACTGGATGTGGTAGCGGCACGAACTTCATCTGTAGTTCCAACGCCAAGGGGAACCACATGCTGTTCGCCCACTTGTGGGCCACTATTGCCGCTACCCCCCTTGAAGGATCTCAGTTTGTTGAGGACCCTCAACAGAAGGTTGTGAGGAGGGAACAGATAAATCCTGGACCATCTGTTCCAGTCGAGGGACATTGCGTCCACTGCTTCCGCTAAGGGGTCCTCGTACGGGGACACGTACAGGGGCAACTTCTTGTTGTCTTTCGTCGCAAAGAGGTCTATTTGCAGTTCTGGGACTTGATTCAGAATGAAGGAAAATGATCCTGCGTCTAAGGACCATTCCGACTCTATCGGTGTGAACCTGGATAGAGCGTCCGCTGTCACATTGCGGACTCCTTGAAGGTGAACTGCCGACAGGTACCACTTCTTCTTTTCCGCCAATCGGAAAATGGCTAACATCACTTGGTTGAGAGGTGGTGACCTCGACCCTTGTCGATTCAAGCATCTCACAACCACCTCGCTGTCTGTCACCAATCTTATGTGGATCGAGTGACGCGGGGAGACTTTCTTTAAGGTAAGGAGCACTGCCATAGCTTCTAGAAAGTTTATATGAAAGGTCCTGAATAGCTTGGACCAAGTCCCCTGGACTTTTTTCCGATGAGAGTGACCTCCCCATCCCTCCTTTGAGGCGTCTGAGTGAATCGTCAACGACGGGGGAGGTGGCTGAAGAAGAACAGACTTCTTTAGATGTCTGGCTTGGGACCAAGGTCTGAGAAGAGTACGTAGCCGAGGCGGCACTGGTCTTCTCAGGTCTCTTCGCGCGTTTGATGCATACCTTCTCCAAACTCCGGTTGCATCCTTTAGCTGTGCTCTTAGCACTGGGTCTGTCACTGAAGCAAACTGGAGAGAGCCTAGTACCCTCTCCTGTTCGCGTCTTGATATCCTTTCGGAATCTAGAAGTCTCTTGACAGAGCCCGCTATCTCCTTCCTTTTCTTCATTGGGATGGAGAAACTGTGTGACAAAAGGTCCCAGTGGATTCCCAGCCACTGGAACTTTTGGGATGGAGAAAGTCGAGACTTTTTCTTGTTGATCTTGAAGCCTAGGTACTCTAGGAACTGGATCACCTGACTGGAAGCTTGCAAGCATTCGGTCTCGGATGCTGCCCACACCAGCCAGTCGTCCAGGTAGGCTACTACCTGAATTCCCTTTAGGCGTAATTGTTTGAGAGCTGCGCTCGCAAGCTTCGTGAAAATCCTTGGGGCTATGTTTAGCCCGAATGGCATGGCTCTGAAGGCGTACAGTTTTCGTTGTAGCCTGAACCCTAGGTAGGGGGAGAGTCGACGGCTGATTGGAATGTGCCAATAGGCGTCTGACAAGTCTATAGAGACTGAGTATGCCCTCTTGGGCAGTAAGGTCCTTATGTGTTGCAGTGTTAGCATCTTGAATTTGCAATTCACTATGAACTTGTTGAGTGGTGACAAGTCCAGAATGACTCTGAGCTTTTCCGAGTCTTTCTTGGGAACACAAAACAGCCTCCCTTGGAATTTGATGGACTTCACCTTTCGGATCACATTTTTCTCCAACAGTTCTTGAACGTACTCCTCCAAAATGGGGGTGGAGTGTTGGAAAAACCGAAGGCATGGGGGTGGAGTGCTGTACCAGCTCCAACCCAGTCCATTCTTGAGTAGGCTTTGGGCCCAGGGATCGAAGGTCCAGCGATCCCAAAATTTCATCAGTCTCCCTCCTACCGGTATCATTTCACTTGGACTGCCGTCCTGAGGTCTTGCCTCCCTGACCACGACCACCTCTGAATCCCCTTCCCCTTGAGGGGCGCCTAGACGAGCCTCTGGCTGCTCCTCTAGGTTTTGCACGAAAGGAAGAAGACTGTCCTTCGAACGTTGGGGCGAATGTGGTTGACTGACCTGGCACCGCCTGGGGTACCCACTGAAAGGCAGTCGGGGTTTGTGCCACCATCTGGGGCACTGGAGGCAAAGGCAATTGCAGTTGCTGTTGCTGTCTATAAGGCTTGGCTGGCCGAGATGGTAGCCTAGTCTTCATATTCTTCCTCTTTGGTTGAGGACCCTCATCCGGGGAAGATTTTCTTTTGATAGCCAGGCCCCACTTCTGGAGAAGATTTCTATTCTCCACGGCGGCCTTATCAACAACCTCTTTGACCACATCGGTAGGGAAAAGGTCTTTTCCCCAAATGTTGGAGGAGATTAACTTCCTTGGCTCGTGTCTCACCGAAGCCCCGGTGAACACGAACTCCCTGCAAGCTCTCCTTGCCTTGACGAAGTTATAAAGGTCCTTCGTCACTGTGGCTAAGTGAGACTTAGCCACTACCATGAACATTTCATGGACCTTGGGGTCACTTGCCATCGTCTCGAGAGTAGTCTGATGAGACATTGAGGCAGCCAGTCTTTCTTTTGTCTCGAACTCTCTTCGTAAAAGAGATTCGGACAGCTTGGGGAGGTCCTCGCCGAATTGCCGTCCGGCAATATCAGCCTCCAACTTTCCCACTGAGAATGTTAGATGGACATCCTTCCAGTCTTTGTGGTCCATAGGTAGAGCCAGCGACAAGGGTTTACACTCCTCCAGGGAGGGGCAAGGCTTGCCGGCCTCGACTGCCTTTAGGACAGCCGCAAACCCTTTCTGTAAAAAGGGGAAGGCTCTATCAGGAGAGGACACAAACGAAGGGAGCTTCTTGCTCAATGCAGCTACCTTCGAATTCGAGAAGCCCCTCTCTTTCATCGAGGATGAAAGTAGGGCTTGAGCCTTAGCGTGGTCCATAACAATGACCTCCTTCGGCTCTGTCTCCTCCCTTGAAGCTGGTTCTTTTCTCAGCCGGACATAGCAGTCCGGATATGATGCCTTGCTGGGCCAGAATTCTACCTCCTCTAGGGGAACTGAACCCAGCTTATCCGAAATGACGATCTTTCCAGTCGTCATCGGCATGTGCTCAGCATACCTCCATGGGTTAGCATCTGAGCATATGGGAAGGTCTTTCACATTGAGCCTTTTCCGGGGCCCATGTGATTCTGCCAGGGACTGCATACGCAGTTCCATTGCAGCCGCCTTCTCCTGATTCTCCTTCTGCATTTGTTGGATCATTCCAACAATCGAAGAGAGGGCCTGTCCCAGTTCTACTGGGAGGCCAGCCGATGTTGAGGGGATAGGCTCCGGCATCTGAACCGGAGTAGCCGACACCTCGTCGACCTCATCCTCTACGACATCCGGGGTTTGAACTTGATCCTGACCTTCTGCCAGGAGGTCTTCTTCCAAACGATCGTCCAGGTCAGACATCCTGTCACACAACTGGATGTCTTGCATCGCATCTGCGACTTCCTCGTCCACCTGGACTTGATCTTGAAGGATCTCCTCTTGAGGCTGGGGAATCACTGCCTCAGCTGATGCCTGGGGAAAAAGATACGCCCTCATCTTCTCACTTGGAAGATAAGGGCCAGAGGTGTTCTTCTTGAAGCCCCTTACCCAAGTACGAAGCTTTTCCCTAGCTATATCCCTTGATTCCGCCGTTCTAGGGGAATCAAAAGCCTCAGTAATCAGGTTAGTGCATACAGTACATACCTGAGGGTCCCAATACTGGAGATCATCCTTGGAGACAGCGCATGCTGCGTGTCTCCTACAACACTCATGTCCGCAGAGGTTCTTGCTGCGGACATTGCAGAAAACATTTCCGCACTTCGGAGGGTCCTCCTGTAAAGAGAAGAAATTTCCATGAGTATCAAGTGAACTATGTATCACTGGATATGCATAGTATAGCATAACAATTCATAAATGAAAGACACACACTTGTGTTTCCCTCACAACCCATTGTTGCAGCCTTCCGGATAATAAAATCAAAAATGGTTTATCTCTACTAGAGTAACCAATGCAAGGTTTCCAGAGGAAACAGGTGGAGCTCACACCTAGGCAATGATTTTAAAAATCCTGGATAATAGACGGGGAAGAACTCTGCTTCCTGTCTGAGGGCAACAGCAAAGGGCTGTGTAAGAAAACACAATAGTATTAGAAGATACAGTGCTGTACCTAAACTTTTACTATAGTTTTCTTCTTACTGTATATGCTATACAGAAGAATACTAGTACAGTATAGGAGGATGTGTGCCGGCCTGCCTTTGCCGGCCGGCACACACCACAATTAGCTTTAAAGTATACTACTTAACAGCTATAGGGCGGCAGCCCTCTGGTTCAAATGCCTGTGCCAGCGGCAGCAGCTGCCGGCCAGCAACAGCCAGTGTTGGCCGGCAATGATTGCCGGCCAGCAACTACACAAGGTAGTACCCAGCTGCCGGCCACACTCTTGGTGACCGGCAGACAAGGACTGACATAAGCCGGCCGGCAAAGGTACAAGACCGATGCCAGCCGGCAGCAAAAGAACCAGAAGACTACCCCTGCCCGGCTGCCGGCCTCATAGGCCGGCAGCCGGCCTATGAGGCCGGCTGCCGGGACAGGTACAGCACTAGAAGAAAATAGAATGGATGCCGGGATAAGAGTGTACACAACCCCCCAAGCCCGGCAACCGAAAGAGTGCATATAAGGAAGGGGAGAAACTTAATTCAGGCTTCCTTGACCAATGCCGTCCGGCTCTGCCGGCAGGCATGGATGAGGGACCAAGAGAGGTCCGGGCAGCACTCGAAAACATAAGACCCTTGCCGTCCAGCGTCTCTGCCGGCCGGCAATGGGCTTAGTCAATCCATATCCCAACCTATACTAGGTCCAGAAGTAGAATGACATATGGTACAGTAATACCCCTGCCGGCCAGCTCTGCCGGCTGGCAAGGTACAGTACAGTAATGGCTAGGCCATTACGGAGATAGAGGGGGAAGGGACAAGAGGGTCCTGCCAACCTTGCTTTAGTGACAGATCACCCGCAGCCAAGAACTCTGTCTTAGCCTAAGGGAGATCTAAGGGAAAGGGCCAGCGCAGTAGTATAATACCTGCCAGCTTCCAGAGCACCAAAGCAAGGAAGGCGTTGCAACTCCCAAGGGAAGATTTATCCTCCCCGAGAACAGCAACAGGACTTAGTCTGGTCGATCACACAAGAAGGAATCATAACTACAGAAACCTTCGACAGTGACCTAAGGGAGCTCAGCTCCCTTTGTAAGTGTTAGGTCAGCGAGGGAGACTCTGCCCCAAGCCAAACAACACGGACTCAGACTAAAAACTCTGTTGTTCTGTCCCTCTTTGAACCAGACTCAGCAGGAACAGGAAGGTACAGTAACACCCTAGTATAGTTTTATCGAAAATAAATTCGGAAAAAACCACTTAGGGATAAGCCCAAGGCTTAAACAGAGGGAAAGGGATTGCATACCTTCTCCGAAGAAAAGAAAGCAACCGGGGAGTATGATAAAGTATACTAAGGCTCCATAAGCAATGAGCCTAGGCACCAAGAGAATCGATTACCTAATTCACCGAAACTCTCACGTATACAATCTTGGAAATATTCCACACAGTCTAAAATGTATAAAATATAGCCTAAAGCTTCAATAAAATTTTAATTACACTCGGAAAAAACATAATCATGCATTAAGTACTAGGACCAAACGACTAGGCTACATGGCCTAGCGTAGGCCAGAATGGCGAATACTTCGCCAAATAATACTAAGCACGAAAGGAAATCCTATGTAAAGCTAAATAGCTAAATTTTATTAAGCAAAACAACCAGGAATGTCACTCTGACTAACTAATTTATACCTAGCGAGTGACAGTGTCCAGGACACCTCTGGTAGGCTACGGCTCTTGTATCAAAGATTAATCCTATTAATCACTCAAAATTTTACCAAGAGCCTACATTTATACATAACAGACACTATACTCAACTTATCCGAGGTCAACGAAGACGAAGAAGCCATGAAAAGCTGAATAAATCCAAGATTTGCGAGAAAAACAGGAAAAAACACCGAGTTGTTAAGCTACGCAAAAAGGAATACAGATGGCGCCAGGATTGGCGCCAGGCACGCATACGAATCGGGGGATAGGGAAGCCTTGGGAGCGGCTCCCCTTTTTCTTTCCCGAATTCGTATCTCGTCAATCTCCCTCCTACGAGACGAATCTCTGTTCAGGTAGTAGATTGCCATGTGACGTGTCTAGAATACGTCCTCTGATATGTCGCGATATCCCTTTCACGAGGGATACTCGCTCCAGGAGTTAGAATTCTGGTACCTTAAGGTAAATTCTCTGGGAATATCGCCGTAGTTGTAATATACCCTAGGAAGCTACCCTATAGGAACTTCCATCAGGACGACATGGCTTGAGCCCAAAAATACATATATATGTATGTATATATTTATGCATATATATATATATATATATATATATATATATATATATATATATATATATCAATATATATATATAAATATATATGTATATATATTTACGTATATATATATATATATATATATATATATATATATATATATATATATATATATATATATATATATATATGTAATATACATATATATGATTATATGAGTATATATGCGAATATACATTTATATGCATACATATGTATATATATATATATATATATATATATATATATATATATATATATATATATATATATATATATATATATATATATATATAAATATATATATATATATATATATATATATATATATAAATATATATATATATATATATATATATATATATATATATATATATATATATATATATATATATATATAAATTAATTTAATATTAATCTTTTAGTTCTGTATTGTTGTAATATGTATAAATGTGAATCATACCTTTACTATTTTTTTCTATTTTTCGTATATTCGATGCTAATCACTATGTTCCATCTTGAAACATTTGAAATAAATTTTATTTGGCTTCTACGAATGCATTTAGTAATGGGTCAAGGTGATAACCCCCTTTATAATTCAAATTGAAGTAGTACAATTTATATAAGTTCTAATTGAAAATCATTTACGTTATAGTACCCCATTCAATCTCTTTTGCTAACTAAGCTCAAGTAACTTACTATGCTTGAAACAAATTTGAATTGGATAGGAAAAATTTGAAATGATATCAAATGCTTCAGAATTTCCATGCCATAGTGTTTATTGTTACTCCTTATAGATGTTGGTTTAGTCAGCTTTAGCCATAAAGATCAACATTACATAAAGTTTCGTCTCTGAAATAATTCTGTTTTACAATTTCATTCATTTACTAAAGGCATTTGTTGATGAAAAATATGCGTGTTTGTTGATTGTTATTTCATAATACTTGTGTAATCTGGATATTACTGTTACAGGAAATGTATTATGATAGGCTATTTCCCAAACATTAGATGCCGCTATTCTGTGCACGATTTTCATATAAAATATTCCATTCTTCTTCTGAACTAAACTACCTCCTTTATAGAAACCCCCCCCCCCCACCCCCCCCACCCCCGAAAAGAGAGCCTTTGCCCGGTCTTAGGATATTGCATATCAGGTATTCGAAGAATGTGAGCTTTTATATTCGAAACCACCATGTTCTATTGCACATCTTCAAGGAAAAGCAATAGACCTGTACAATGCACTACGCCGTAATGCCTCCGGGTACGTCCGGCGTATCTTATTCGCAAAATAAGATCTGGCAACGTTTGAATCTACACAATGGTTTGCGTCATATTCAATTCTCTGTTATGGGTCTTCGTAAGACACAATTGGAAAACGTTCTGAACACGATGAGGTGGGGCTTTTCATTGTGTTTTATTTCGTATTTTGTAGTAAATATAACTTTGAACGTGAACTTTCGATAAATCGCGTGTCGCATCATTCAGCAAGGGTTTTGAAGAGAGAGAGAGAGAGAGAGAGAGAGAGAGAGAGAGAGAGAGAGAGAGAGAGAGAGAGAGAGAGAGAGAGAGAGAGGGGGGGGGGGGGGTTAATGTACATAGACTACCTATTCACCTCACTATAGCAATTCATATGGCATCTCCATTCCTTCTCCATTTCTTACAGTTTGCTACAAAATTTCTCGAATCTTATTTAAATGACCAGCTACAGACCTTCACTCCTTTTGTATTTAGGACCAATGACTTCCCCTGTGCCAGGGCCTGGCCCTTAGTCCATAATAAAACAAACGATATAAATTTCTAAAAGTAACACTAAACCAATTATTTAGAATATTATGACTAATGAATAGAACATTAAAGATTGCGAGTGAGGGTGGGGTTTAAGGAACTCATGAACCAAGTATTCAACTGAGTTATTGTAACAAACATTGTATGGACTGTAGTGTAATTTAGATAAAACTTATTCAATACTTAGATAAACATACATAGCTTAATTATATTGAATGGGTTAAATTGAAACATTTAGGGAGAAAATACTCATTTCTGACAACTGGACTTTGTTTCTGCAGCTTTACTATATCAGCTTTCTTGTTTTAGCTACTATGCTAGTTTTCTTTTTCGATTGAGCACGTTTGTTGTTATTTATATATTTTTTTTATGTTTATTAAATTTTCCTGAGACTATCAGAAAAATATTCGTAGAAACAGCTTTTAAATTTTGTACAGTAAATGTAAGAATATTTTCTTTTCATCTATTTCTATTTTTCAATTTCAGTAAATAAGAGTGCAACAACCAATTATGAGTAATCCCAATTTTATACAGTTACAAAACAGCTCTCTAAGAGTCGAGCTAGAGTCATTGGGCTGGTTAATCGCTTCCTAACAACAACAGCAGCAACAACAACAACAAAAACAAATAAAACCAGAAAAGTAAATATGTTATAAAAGTTAAATAGCATTAAGAAGACCCGTTTCTGATATGAATTTAGAAATGCCACTAGCATTGTACGACACATCATGTCCAAGGATCTTGGCAAGGATGAACCTGCCATCCTAAACCCGAGCCTCAAACAGATATCTATTTCTTTCTGTGCTATAAGTGGGGACAACACTATCAAAAAGATACGTTACATTATCCTAAACACTAAAATGATGTGTCAGTATCTTCTAAAACATATATAAAAGATATTTTTCGTTAGCTGTTTTATAACTTGTTCAATTCTTTAACATATGTTACTGAATTTTGATGGAGTTTCAATACATACACTAAAAGTTCAATGTGGCTGGAAATGCAGAGGTGAAACGTGAACAATATACCCGTGTCCAATAATGATTACAGGTTCGCTATTACTAGACACTAAGCAATACTTGGCAAGCAGCTGATTCCAACAGTCTTTCCTTTTCGCTAGGAAACTTCAATGCAACTAATAACGTAAATGTTATTTTTTTTTTATTGAATAGGCTGACATAAGTCTTTTTTATAGTTTATATATGAAATATGTGGTTTAATGTTGTTACTGTGTTTAAAACATTTTATTTCAATTGTTCATTGTTTCGCATGTCGTTTATTTATTTCCTTATTTTCCTTTCCTGACTGGGCTATTTTCCCCTGTTTGAGCCTCTGTCCTTATAGCTTCTTGATTTTCCAACTAGAGATGTAGCTTAGCAAGTAATAATAATAATAATAATAATAATAATAATAATAATAATAATAATAATAATAATAATAATTTTTCCTATATCAAAAATGTAGAATAATGATTTTAATCTAATAGTTAAATTGCATTTCCTTCCATATTTCAAACTATGAACAAAATCAGTGGTGTGATCAGGCTGATATTAATCTCGTTTCATAGCCAATATTTTGCTTAATTAACGTTACTAAAATTATGGTATGCACTACTCTTCTTTCATAGTTTGTCCCTTACGTTATTGTTTCTTTAACGTGCTAGACTGCTTTTTCAGTATGGGGAGGGGGTGTAGTGTTCTGCTTTCCGAACGAGGGTTCCAACAAGACTTGTAGTATCAATGAAAACTATTTAGGAATACTATACGTGAAAAAAAAACCTATACTGGAAGCTTTTCACACACAAGATTCGATAATTTGTAGGAGAGTGGTTTCGAGTGTACCTCCCTGGGTATCTCCTTTCACCATGATATGCTTACTCCCTGGCACCGCTGAGCATGTTAGGAAATATATATATATATATATATATATATATATATATATATATATATATATATATATATATATATATATATATATATATATATATATGGATATATATATATATATATATATATATATATATATATATATATATATATGTATATATATGTATCTATATATATATATATATGTATATATATATATATATATATATATATATATATATATATATATATATATGTATATATATATATATATATATATATATATATATATATATATATATATATATATAGATATAGATATATATACATATATATCTATATATATATATATATATATATATATATATATATATATATATATATATATATACATATATATATATATATATATATACATATATATATATATAATAGACCCACAGAGTTGAACCATCGGTAAAGTGTAAGAAGGAAGTTGATGATTTTACTTTTTACTTTTACTTTTAGGGGTATATTTCATTTTGTTTCTTAGTTTACTTAGAACCTATTAATCACAAATTTGAAGTAACGTTTTCTTAACTTGGCTTTTTATATCAATGTCTTTTTATATCAAGTTTTATCTATTCCAAATTTTAAGATAGAAAATAAAAGCCTTTAGCTGTATACTTTGTAGTACGAAATATTCTTTAATTATTCACTGTTGTTATTTGTTAATATTACAGGCTCAAGATAACAGACAATTATGTAGGGCTACTTAACTTTTACCAGAAACATTTCTAATGGACATTGATATATTGATTTAAGGACTACAATCCCAATGAACTTTCAACTTTTTGACTGTTTGGTTTAGTTGAAGACTGTTGCTGGAAATGCTGTTGCTGTAAATGCTGTTGCTGGAAATGCTGTTGCTGGAAATGCTATTGATAATCTTCAAATTACTTTATCCTTACTGGAAACGATGCAAAGATCATTGATAAATATTTCGATGAAGATGTCTAATGGAATCTTTTTAAACAAGTTTTGTATTGAAAGATTTGGCAAACTATAACTGTTCGAAATTCCGGTAAATTGGTTAATGGTAAGTTATAATGAAGAAGAATTTAACTTTCTATTTATGATGGATTTTCTTTATTGATAACAAATTTAACGCTTGGTATTTTGATAAATCTTATTACTAATAAATTTGCCGGAAGTTTTTGGAAACATTGGCTAATTATTTCTTACGTTAACCTTTGAAGAAAATTTCAACTTGTACTAGTTTATTTGATAACATTTAAAACTTTAAGGGTTTAATTGTAAAATCTTAAAATAAACTTCAAGATTACTTCGTGGTTGTCCTATTGGTTTTGCCTATTGTTTTTAGGCTACTACTGAATTTTTTTTGAAAAGGAATGTTGATTTTTCCTTTTTGGTTTAAAGGCGTGAAAGTAATCATCAAATGTAATTTAGCAAAGTCTCTTTAACAATAAAACTGATTTTAAAAGGGTGACTTTCAATAAGAGAAACCGCATGGTGATCTCTCAAAAATATGTATAAGATGAGGCTTATGAAAACATACTATCAATTTAATTTCGGCTTCACTTGTAAGGATTTCAAATGCAAAGCTTTATTCCCTAACCAACGCTTCATCGATTGGAAAAATAAAGGATTGATTGGCGTCGATTGTCGTTTCTCAGAAAGCTGAACCATGAAACTTTAATGGATGGCTTTTTCCCTATACCCTAGGGTAGCTTTTTTATGCGAACACTTGAGTAGTTTGCATCAAAGGGAAGTGAAATGATGCTATAGTGATCATAAAAATTAGTGATTAAGAGTTTTGATATTTTAATCTAACATCCTTAAGCTCCATCCACACAACTATCTTTGTTCGACGAACTTTAAGGGGACTTCGAAAGCGTAGAAGCAGCGATCTCAAAGTTCTGTCTGAAGTGTTTTTTAAGAGATTACAAACTTAATATATTGAGGGAACATCATCAGGCTCTGTCAATATGACCATGTTTGTTCGGCGAACTTTAAGGTGACTTCGAAAGCGTAGAAGCAGCGATCTCAAAGTTCTGTCTAAAGTGTTTTTTTTAAGAGATTACAAGTTTTAATATATTGAGGGAACATCATCAGGCTCGGTCAATATGACCATGTTTGTTCGACGAACTTTAAGGTGACGTCGTAAGCGTAGAAGAGACGAACAAAGTTGTATGCAAGTATTTTTGTTCGCGTGATTACTTTTATAATGAGAGCTGTGCTCGCTGGTGGTTATAAGATTGGCGAGTAGTAGTTAGCCAAACGTAAGAAGTTTATTTTTTACCAAAGTCAATGATAAAAGACTCTTGTATCCTCTAGTTCTTGAGTTTGAAAATATCCAACTTGTTTAACTGATTTCGTGAGCAATTCTTAAAGTTGGTAGTTGTATAAACACCCTGCACACCCTAGGATGTAAGGGCCGATGTTTCTAGAGGTTATGATGCACTAATTGAAGTTCTAAAATAACTATACATAAATAAGGTTATTGAAGAAGAGGTGAATCTAAAACTAGCGCTATATCGTTGTCAACATTAGACGAGAAATGCGGCAAATTAGAAAATTAATAAATTTTTCTTTGGACTAATTAGATCTCAAATTATTGTGTATATATTTACACAGACTCTGCTTGAAGATCCTTGTTGTATTGTGCAAGTGCATCGTATTTTCTGTTAATGTTTCCTTTAATATGATTTCAGTAGAAAAGTACTTAATTTTGTATCCTGTTTGGTAATTGTAGTCTCCAGTTTTGAGATGATTGTAATACTTATTTAGATCCATTCTCATTTATGAAATGTATCTCTGATTCACTTTACAACTCCCGTAGTAT
The DNA here is from genome assembly GCF_036898095.1 of Palaemon carinicauda. NCBI lineage: Eukaryota > Metazoa > Arthropoda > Malacostraca > Decapoda > Palaemonidae > Palaemon > Palaemon carinicauda. Next base: position 102,021,037 of record NC_090744.1, read on the forward strand.
TGTATCATGACTTGAAATTTCCCCCTTTGCAACTGCACTACACCAAATTTTCTTCTTCCTTTTTTTCTGATACACACCAATGACTATACACACGAGAATTTTCGTTTTGCACTTACGACTGTTCATTTTCTACTGTCCCAATCACTCTTGCTGCCGTCACCAGGCTCTCGCTGCTCAACTGTCATCGTTTGGACGCAATAATAAAGATCTTTACCGAAATTTGTTCGATAAAAAACTATGTTCTCTGAACAATTTTCTGTCGTGTAGACGGAGCCTTGGTGATATTATTGTGGAACGGAATGTGCCGTCAGTGTTGGCTAAAACTTAAGATTATCAGGGTTGTTGAGAGATTGGTCAGACTTGTGACTGTTTTGAAATTGATCAGACTTATGTCTGTTTTGAAATTGGTTAGACTTATGACCGTTTTGAAATCTGGTTAGACTTATGATTGTTTTGAGATTGGTTAGACTTATGACTGTTTTGAGATAGGTTAGGCTTCTGACTGTTTTTAAATTGGTTAGAATTATGATTATTTTGAGATTGGTTAGTCTTCGGACTGTTTTGAAATGGGTTAGATTTCTAACTTTTTGAAATTGGTTAGAATTAAGGTTTTCTTAGACTGGTTACTTTTATGACTGCTTTTGCAATGAGCTCAATTTTTTGTCTCAAATATTCTTGGTCTCAAAGGGAGCGTACAAGATGAAATTAATGAAGTGTGTGTTAGTCTAGGGATTGTATCACCTATAAAAGTAAACTTGTACAGGGAAAACAACTTTAAAGTTCATAAACATTATTAGTCTGTAATTTTAAACTGTAATTAGAGATAACTTTGTTTTTCTTGATTTATTCATATCAAGTAACCTAATTTTTGTGAGTAATGACATTTCTAGGTTTTAGGAAAATTTTTCAAAATTTTTAACAAGTTTTGCTTGATCACTGGTAACTTGGTAAATAGAATAAGTACAACGGGTTGATAATCATACAAGCAATTATAAGTTTTGCTGTTTGAAACTTCAAATAAAACTAGAAACATTTTTGCTTGCATGATGTTCAGAAAACGGTAGAGCTAATCTTGAGAGATCTACTGTATTCAGTTTTGCATCCCAAGGTCATTATTCCTTTGTAATTTTAGTAATATTATTTTAAACTTCTCTAAACGTTTTAACGGCAATAAAAGTTGAAAACTAATTAAAGGTTACATGAAATAAAGCTTGAAGTTTACAAAAAAATTCCATCTTTAATAAAACTAAATAAAAATAATAATAATCACCTTCATAGTCTTCAGCCCTGTAGGCCTGGGTCTTCCAACTCTTCTAGTACCTTATGGAGACCAGCTAGACGTTTGGTGAGCTAATATCTCTTGGGGAGTGCGAAGAGCATGCCCAATCTCCTTCTACCCTTACCATGACCTCATCCACATATGGCACTTGAGTAATCTCTCCTAAAGTTTCATTTCTAATCCTCTCCTGCCATTTAACTCCTAATATTCTTCCGAGGGATTTGTTCTTAAACATACAAAATACATTGGATATTATTTCATTGTCTTACTACAACTCGTGTCCATACGGTACACCGATCTCACTAAACTGACATACAGCCTGATTTTGTTGTTGTTGTAATTTCAGACTATTTGATTTCCAAATTTTACTTGTCTTGTTTGCTTTTGTCAATCTTTCATTCAACTCCAATTCTAAAGACCCTGTGTTAAAGATCGTAGTTCCTAAATACTTGAATGATTCTACCTCATTAGTCCTTTCTCCCTCCAATGATATATCATCTTCTATTGCATATTCCGTTCTCATCATATGTCTTTCTTTATTTATCTTCAGGCCAACCTTCTGTGATATTTTATGCATTTTGGTAGGGAAGTATTGAAATCTTTGCTGTTTTGCTAACAAGGACCTCGCCATCAGCATGCTCAAAGTCAGCTATTTCCCTAATACAAACCCAGTCCAATCCTTCTCCACCATCCCCAAGTGTTCTATGCATTACAAAATCCACGAGGACGATAAACAACGTGGTTGACAACACATTCCATTGGAGTGCTCCGCTGTTCACTGTAAATTAATTTGATAGGACTCCACTAACATTAATTTTACATTTGGCATGCTCATGAACAAACCTAATCAAATTTATATATTTAAGAGGAATTCCATAATAACGCAAGATTCTCCACAACATTGGCCGGTGCACACTATCATAATCAAAGGCCTTTTCATAGGCCACAAATGCCATCAAAAGTGGAAATGTATATATGCTGCATATGTTCCAAAATGAAAATTTAGCCAGTACAACTTCTACCTTCTGTAAATCCGGGTTCTTCATATCTCATATTTTCATTAATTTTTCTGTAGTCTCTTTAGAATAAGTATACTATATATTTTCATACATTCATACATACATACATACATGCATGCATACATACATACATACACACATCATTATACTTGAATACACATAAGTAACTAATGATAAAGCGAAAAAATCCAACTCTGCCACTCTTAATGACCGCCCACTTCTTGGAAAAAAGTAAAAAAAAACTCCTCACCAGACTCGAATAAATTTCACCAGACGACATGCACTAAAAGCTCTTGCATATTATTAGGTAATCAGAGAAAATTCCTTCCCTCAGGGATTCATTTGGTAGTAGGGTGGGAAATGTGAGGCGCTTTCACTCAGTAAGGAATTTAGCTGATGCAGTAGAGTTTGAGAAAGATTCCATCACTGGCGACGAGTCTGAGAAAGATTCCATCGCTGGCGATGAGTCAGAGAAAGATTCCATCGCGAGCGATGAGTCTGGGAATGATTCCATCGCTGGCGATGAGACTGAGAAAGATTGCATCGCTTATGATGAGTCTGAGAAAGATTGCATCGCTGGTGATGAGTCTGAGAAAGATTCCATCGCTGGCGATGAGTCTGAGAAAGATTCCATCGCTGGCGATGAGTCAGAGAAAGATTCCATCGCGATCGATGAGTCTGGGAATGATTCCATCGCTGGCAATGAGTCTGAGAAAGATTTAATCGCTGGTGATGAGTTTGAGAAAGATTCCATCGCTGGCGACGAGTCTGAGAAGGATTCCATTGCTGGCAATGAGTTTTAGAAAGATTCCATCGCTGGTATTCCGTATGAGAAAGATTCCATCGCTGGCGATGCGTGGGAGAAAGAGTCCGTCGCTGGCGATGTGTCTGAGAAAGATTCCATAGCTGGCGATGAGTCTGAGAAAGATTCCATAGCTGGCGATGAGTCTGAAAAAGATTGCATCGCTGGTGATGAGTCTGAGAAAGATTCCATCGCTGGCGATAAGTCTAAGAAAGTTTCCATCACTGGTGATAAGTCTGAGCGAGTGGCGGGGACATGAGTTATATCCTTTAGGAGATTTCTTAACGGACATGCGAGGATATGATTTACGCTTGCGTGTTGGGCTTCTCAAGGTTTGCTTCGTCCCCGCGTGTTCATGGGAAATATCTTTTTGTTCTTAGTGTGCTTGGATACACAAGCATCTCTCTCTCTCTCTCTCTCTCTTTCTCTCTCTCTCTCTCTCTCTCTCTCTCTCTCTCTCTCTCTCTCTCTCTCTCTCTGTACACTTACACGTACAGACATACATGAATATATATCACTAACAGTCATGATTTTAATTGATGTAAATATCAACCACAATGGCATTCGATGTCGAATTCTATCTTTGGGAATGTATATCCACTGTAAATTCATTTTTGATAACAGCTTCTGGCCGGGCAAAGATTCGAACCTACGTCTCTTAGCCGAAACCATGCCTGCAGGAACTCTAAACAACCATGGTTAGAGTCCGTGCGGTTAGAGAATGTTCTTCCTGATATTTTAAATTAGTATAAATATCAGTAAATTTCATCCTTTAAATCTATCATTATAAAAGCGTAGCTTAAAATCAATAGTATTCATTTGATCAAATCCAGTTAAGGAAAATTAAATATTATTTTGTGGGGAAATACCGATAAATATACGAACTTCTATAATCATAATGAACTGTTAGTATCAGTGAATCTAAACCAAATTGGTGATAATTTTCTGGCAAGAACATCCCATTTGATGGAATGAGCCTATATTTACTTCCACTTTCTTTAAAGGAGAAGGGAATGGCTGGCTCATATTTCACGTGTCACCTCCCTAACGAGTCTTATAAATCGCCCACGTAATGAGAAGCAGAAAAATGCCTACCTTGAGCCAAGAAAGGATAAGTGATGCTTAACTCGATCCAAAAAGAATAAAAAAGAAGAAGATAACGGTAACGAGAATTAACCTAAATTGTCTTTTATTATTATTATTAGTAGTAGTAGTAGTAGTAGTATTATCATTATTATTAGTAGTAGTAGTAGTAATAGTAGTAGTAGTAGTAGTATTACTACTACTACTACTACTACTACTACTACCCTAGCTATAAAAAGCAAGATGATATGAGCCCAAGGTCTCCAACAGGGAAAAATAGTCCAGTGAGGAAAGGAAACAAGGAAATAGATAAACTACAAGAAAAGTAATGGAAAAAATATTTTAAGAATAGTAACAACATTGAATTACATCTTTCTTTTATAAACTATAAAAAAATTAAAAAAAAATAGGAAGAAAAATAAGATAGTCCGCCCAAACGTACCCTCAAGCAAGAGAACTCTTAACCCAAGACAGTGGAAGACCATGATACAGAGGGTATGGCACTACCCAAGATTAGGGAACAATGGTTTTATTTTGTAGTGTCCTTCTCCAAGCGGTATACTGCAAGTATTAATAAAGGGTATTGTGGTATTCTGTCAGCGTCTATATCTCAGTTTATCACTTCAACTTCGTTCAATAAAATTTCTTCAGTCTTGTTGCTGAGTCTCTTATGTTTTACTTCTTTAAGCAACCACGTGATTTTCCTCCCTGGGCATTTTGCTAAGTTCTGTTGATATATAAATCAACGTAGAAGCTTTAATAAATGCTCTGTCCATAACTAAAACATGATACTGATATTGTTTTAATCATAGAACCGATTTCATAAATAACTAAGAATATAATATATTAGATAAAAATAATCCCATTTAAACTGTATTGTAAATTACCCCGCAATGCCATACTAAAACGGCTCTGGAAAATGATTCTCTTGTCTTACTTAACTTTCTCTACTTCTTGAAGAGATATGGAACCTGTGCTCAAGTTGATTTTAATCAAACGTGATACAACCGACAAAATCTATTGTAGAAATCTCTCTCTCTCTCTCTCTCTCTCTCTCTCTCTCTCTCTCTCTCTCTCTCTCTCTCTCTCTCTCTCTCTGTTGTGGCCTGATTAGTAATGTCTTTGCTCAGACACGTTAGTGCCATTAGTGTCTGCAACCTTAATATCTTTGTGAGGTAAGGTTAGGGGGTTTTTGGGTAGCTTATAGGGACTATCTGCTGAGTCATCAGCAGCCATTGCCTTGCCCTCCTTTGTCCTACCATGGGTGGAGAGGAGGCTTGGGTGCTGATCATATAATATATGGTCAGTGTCTAGGGCATTGTCCTGCTTGCTAGGGCAATGCCACTGTTCCTTGTCGCTACCTTTCATGAGCGACCTTTAAACCTTTAAATGTTAAAGGAATTTGCCATTTTGTGCAAAATCTACTCTTGCTTCGTCGATAGTTTCCACTTACACATTTTGTTCTTAAAACAACATTTTTTCCTAAGTTCTCAAACAATTAATGCTGAAAACGCATTCTTTGTCCTATCTTAGATCACATTTCATCTTCAAAAGTACGTAGGTATTTTCATCAGTGAAGCATACTAGAGAATTGATCATTACCTTACAAAAAACACGTCCTCCGAAGTTTCCTAAGAATTCCGCTTAAAAATAATAAAATTGCTTTTTTCTTCCATTTTCGTTCATATTTTACGTTCAAGAGTCCTTTTGGTATTTCAAACTCAAATATCACGGCGTAAGAAATTCTAAACCTTTCGGGCGCTGAGACAATATGAGCTTTCAATTGAGATTCTGAATATTCGAAACTGCACATGAAAAGAAAACTATTTTGAATCCAGGAAAATATTAGGGGAAGATATCGAATTATTTGTAGTTTCCTATCTCGAAATGTCAATTTGGAACTAAATACAATTTCATAAATAAAAAATAATAGGGACTAGTGAGGGCATGATAGAATTCATAAATAAGTCCGAAAGAAATAAATGTTTCCGAAAATAATAATAGATTTCGTACTACTGTCTCTCTACTTCGTGCTTTTGACTATGAAAATAAAATATTTCCCCCTTTACTGCTATATATTATCCTGATGAATATTATTTCATGAATTAAACCAAATACTGAAATGACTTTTTGGGAAATTCGGGAATCATTTCATTGTCTAATTGTGGACAGTAATATAAAAAATTACAACCCTGAGATGAATGACTCCTTAGTACCTAACATTCTTCCCCCGTGAAGGTTAGAGCCAGAGTGCATTTCTTGCGGTGTACCGTAGGCACTACTTAAGGTGTTTTGCGGATTTCATTCGGCTTCAATCTGTACTTGCTTTGTATTTTCCCATTTTGCCCCTTTTCTATATATGTATATATATATATATATATATATATATATATATATATATATATATATATATATATATATGTATATATATATATATATATATATATATATATATATATATATATATGTGTGTGTGTGTGTGTGTATGTATTTTTTTTACATGTTGCTGTCTAAGCTATTCTAACTTTTACATCATAAGTGTCCTATATGCATTTTGGTGTTAAGTGGTGTCACAGGCCCAAACACGGGACCATATAGCGTTAATTCACAAATCCGTGTAATCCATTATAGTGTTCTTCCATTTAGCCAGAATTTACCAATTATTCATAAATAAGTATATATATATTTATATACATATATATATATATATATATATATATATATATATATATATATATATATATATATATATATATATATATATATATATATATATATATATATATATGAAGTAGTAATACTGATTTCATCGATATGTTGAAAGCTTGAAGTAGTTGTCAAGGATACTTTTATATGAACTATTCGTCGAAATAAGTAAAGAAATTATATTTCAGATATGATTATCATATAGGCTTGTATATATATGGTACATAAACACATACAGATACATGCGTGCACACAACCGAGTACACACAGGTATAGAGACGTGCACACGCATATTCACACACGCATGCATACACACACATACGTATATATATATATATGCGTGTGTGTGTCATATTCATATTCGTAACAATACTATCTTCTATATTTTATAAAGACAATATACATATCCTACGGAGATCACATTAATTTTTCTTTACGTAAATCATAAACAGGAATCATACAGGGTTCAATGTGAAATAGTTTTAATTCATAAGGAGATTATTAAGTAAGATCAATAAACGATAAACTCCATTCCAGTAGATTGATGCTGTCTTACAAGCATATTGGTACTGTCAAGTGTTCTAGACAGCTGACAGTCAAGCTAAGATACCCTGTCAGTTATGTACCAATACGTGTCATGCCTTTCTTCATTCTTGCTATCGGCCAGTGTCATTTTTGTCCTCAGATTTCATGTGAAATATTTATAGAATTCCAAATCCCATTTTAAGATATTGAGGACACAGTCTGACCTTTTTAGGCGAACTCTCTGATTTTCTATGTAATTTGTTTGCTGAGTGGGGATATCTTAACGTGGTGGCCAATGGGGTAACGTCCCTGACTGGTGAATGCCAGACTGGGGCTCGAGTCCCGGTCGAACTCGTTAGTTTCTTTGGTCGCCGCAACCTCACAATCCTTGTGAGCTAAGGATGGGGGCGTTTGGGGAACCCTATAAGTCTATCTGCTGAGTCATCAGCAGTTATTGTATGACTCTCCTTGGAGAGAGGGCTTGGGCGTTGATCTTATGTATATATGGTCAGTCTCTTGGGCATTGGCCTGCTCGATAGGGCAATGTCACTGTTCCTTGCCTCTGCCATTCATGAGCTGCCTTTAAACCTTTAAAGGGTTTATGTATCGTCATGATCAGCAAAGCTGTACTAATAAGGGGTACTTATACTAGGTCTGTTTGCTGTGAACGAACAGACTAAAGTCTTCCACCATCACCAATCCACAGTGGCTAGCGTGTCAATGAAGATTGGCCAAACTCCACAAATTAATAAAGTCTCCCACCATCACTAATCCGCAGTGGTCAATGTGGTGATAAAAATTGTCCAAACCCAAGACATGACTAAGGACATGTATAAGGCATTTGTCCTGCAGTGGCCTAGAAACAGCTGCATTTGTTCGTCATTCGTAGACAAGCTTTCATACATACAAATCCTATTAAACTTTGATGAACAAACTCTAAATAATGACTCTCCAGGAAAATCCTATTAACTTGTTAACTTGGAAATAAAGTAGTTGTATTTGAATACGGAGTGCGTTCAAAGCTCTTTATGCCAAAGTCAACAACTATTGTGAACGTATATTGTGAATGCTATGGTGATAACACACCATTCAATGTTGTCTGCACAAGTATATAAGAACTTCAACCATAAAATATAAAGCTTATGAGTACTATGTTATGTCACTGGAATATTGAGGCTTATAATGTTTTAACTCAGTTAACGTCAGTAATTTTCTCTACCTTAATTTGTCCTAAAATATGCAAGATTTATATTTCCTGTTACTTAGTTGTCTACTTTGTTTCACTGATTTCTATAATGGAATTTATTCTGATCTCAAGTATATGATAAATAAATAAAAAATATTTCCTGAAATATACAAGATTTATATTTCCTGTTACTTAGTTGCCTACTTTGTTTTGCTGATTTCTATAATGGAATTTATGGAATTTATTCTGATCTCAAGTATATAATAAATCGATAAAAAATATTTCCTGAAATATACAAGGTTTATATTTCCTGTCACTTAGTTGTCTACTTTTTTTCATTGATTCCTATCAGGAATTTTAGAGAATTTATTTTAATCTCAAAAAAAAAAGAAACACAACAACAAGCCATAGTTGTCTACTTTTTTCATTGGTTCCTATTATGGAGTTTAGAGAATTTACTCTAATCTCAAGAAAATAGATAAAAATACAACATCAAAGAAAATTA
>NC_090744.1:102037641-102051261 GCF_036898095.1 Palaemon carinicauda
TTGAAGTAATACATTTTTGTCTCGGAAAAAAACATAGCAATTTTTTTCTATTGACTTTAACAATAGAAATATTGAATTGTATATTTTATCTTCAATTAATAACCATTTAATTCAACTGGAAAAAGACATAGAGTAATCCTTTCTAAAGAATCACAAAAATAAAAAAAAATATTTGTAGAAAAAATATTTGATGCCTCAAACAATATGAAACTACTCAGCTTGCAAAAAATTTACGCCCTCATTTACGAAAATATATAATTCCTCCATTTATGGTGAGCCTATATTTTGTGAATTCGTGATCATATTACCTAAAATGATTTATCGATATAGATATAATGGATCATAAAATTATTATTTTTTTTTCTTTTTCTTTTTTATCCTCAGATTATTTTCTGCTCTTTCCATTTTCCATGGGTATCGGTGATTTAAGGAGCGCAGATGACCCACTTTTCGTTTGAATACCACCGAAGTAGATTATCCTAAAAACAGGCAAGTAAAATACCCTTTAGTTTTAAGTTCTATATAAAAAAAGGGAAATTAGGATTTCATCATTTGTTGTCTTACTGATATAAGTTTACCTTTGCTGAATATTCATAAGGATGTAAACACATTCTTTATGTTTTATTTATTCATAGTGAGATATACAAATATATATTTTTTTAATCTAGAATAAAAATGGTTTATCCATTTCTATTTTTTTATGATTAGTGAAAATATAATCTTCAAAAAGCGTTAGACAACAGCTTGGGATCAATAAAAGTTTCCAGGAAAGGCCATAACAAATTATTTAAGTGAAATCTGTATTTGTCATTAATATCAGTATTCCTACCTGGAAGAGCAGAATTATGGAAGCTTTAAGGCAACATTAAGGGACGGAGGTAGTAATGAAATAAGTAGAATTAACGAATAGACAATAGGACAGGGAACAACTTATGCAATTAGATTAGGCCAGATAAGGCAATTGTATTACTAAGTATATATTAAAGTAAGGAGCAAATATTTAGTCATCTTCAGCAAAATAGCATCTGCACCAAGTTTGAAATTGTAAAGTTTTCTAATTCACTTATTTAAGTTTAAGGACCATTCAATAACTTGGCCATGTCCGTAATAAAATTTTGAGAATTATGTATAATATTAAGCTTTAGGATAAAGAACAGACTGTTAAAATCAACTGTACCAATTCGTAATGCCTGGTAGAAGATATAAACTTGGAGACTGAATAAAATCAACGGCCGAAATAACAAAATGTGATATACATCACGTACAATGAACTAATTGAATGAAGTAGACAGGGTAACATTAAGTTCAGGAATAAGATTCTTTAATTTACTCCTGTGTAGGTCGAGAGGTGGTGGTGGAAGGACGGAAATAGTAGTAATAATAAAATTAGACAAAGTAATAATGAAAAATCAATTAGCACGCTGAGACCTAAAATATTTTTTAAAAAAGTCAAAATGCCAATTCTCGATCCAATTAAACATGAGGCAAATCAAATATGTAAAAAGTAAATTCACTATAAAAAGACACGTAAAATATGAAAAAAAAAAATATCTTGTAATAAAAGAAACATTGTTGATAAAAAGATCTAGGCAAGGTCGATTTACTGTCGTAAATCGACTATCAGTCTTATTTGGCTTTTTAAGGTGTAACTCCATCCCCCATATCTTCTATGTTCACTATATATAGTTGATGCTTATTGAGAAATCCGGTAAAAAAAATATTTTAATTTTTTATGTATAATAAAATGAATCACTTGCCTTATTAAAGTGTTAGCTTAAAAATAATATAACAATTAAAAAGACTATATTTTAGAGTATTTTCACTCCCTATGCAATAAGGACTTTTGTATTATTTCTTTGCTCTTCTGTTTCTAACTTTGCTCTTAGAAATGACAAATAAATTTCCACAATTGCTTACGTACGATTCGAACTAAGTTTCAAATTAGAAATAAAGTTTTTATTTAACATACAATTAATATTGGAAGTATGGCATCCGATCATAATAACTATTTCGGGTATTTAAATAGCCAAGAGTTGATATTTCCTGACTAACGAACAAGTACATTCTAATATTCATTTACCAGAACCTTCCTTTTAATTTTCTTGTGCCAAAATTTAAGAGAAAAACACGTTTTTATCAACAGGAACACACACACAAACAGACACAAACTCACATTGATGTAATTGGAAGGAAGGTTGACTATTACCACTTACGTACCAGGATTTGAATAGCTCTACGGGTTTATATATCCGTGTTTTCATTAACTACTTGGGATAGGGATTTAAACTATGGTTTTTGTTGGGAGATATTTTAAAGAAAAAAAATTATTTGACAAAAACGAGTCTTATATATACAGTATACAGTAAATAGCTATGGTAATTGATGCACAAAATATTTTGTGAGAATATTACATGATGATAAAATCTACTGTCTAATATTATGAACGTGTATATGAAGACCATTGAATTACTATTAAACACGGTTGATGTCAGTAATAAATCATAGACCATTGATGCGAAATAATCATCCAAAATTGAAAACAAAATTATGCAAAACTTGATATTTTAAGAATATAACTACATGCAATATTTGTGATTTGAGACCATTTAATTTATTTCAGCATATTAATTCAGAGGTCTTTCCTACAAATATTATAAAACTATTGGAAAACCATGTAAAATATCTTTTAAAAATCTAGTTCTAGTTCCATCACTGCAGAATATATGGAGAGGGAACAATTATGACACACTATTTCCTACTTACGAGTTCTTGGAAACCATTGTCATCATAATATCAATTATATATTTTATATATGTTTGCTATATTTATTTCATTAATAGAATTCTTGTCAGAATATATTACACCTTTACCATAAACTTGTTTTATGTGTGGAACTATACCATATTTTTTATATAAGAATTTCTTCAAGAAGTTAACGTCAACCAAAAACAACAGAATGGATACTTGCCAATCTAAATTACGGCAGCAACACTTAGTGAAACGTGAATAAATAATACCGTAGAGTTATTTAGCTCTGGGGGCTCTATCAGGAACTAACAGTTTCAATTAATTACACAATGGCAGTGAATAAATCATATTTCTTACATTCTAATATGTGTGCATAAGAGAGTGTGTGAGTATATTTAACTCTTCCCTTCATTGGTTGCGTGTTTCGCTTCGAAGTTTGGAACAAAAAATAGAATAAAACAACTTATCTTGATGTGGAAGTTCTCTGGCAACCATTTGCGTGTTTATTCAGGCCAGTAACGCGAAATATATTTCGGTTATTTCACCAAAATGATAGTTCGTAAATTTGGGGAGTAAAAACTGTTGACCATTATCGCTGGCACGCGTGGGAAAACTGTTGAGGAGACGAGGAAGGTATGTGCTCAGCTGCCTGAGAATTTGAAAAAGAAAGGTTGAAGTAAATGAATATTTAAGTGAGATTTGTTTTTGTCCAGAGAATAGAACTCTTGGACATGGTTCAGAATATGGTTCAGAATATTGATTCAAATCGGCCGTTTTACGTACAAATTAATCCCTTGGTTTATCTGTTATATTTATAGTTTTACAATTGTAGGTGTAGGAGCATAATAATCCATTACTTGAAATTCTTGTTGCTTAAAAAATCATTACTCATGCAAACTCTCTTATTAAGTAGAGGTAGGGGCTTTTTTTAAGCTTCGATATCAAAATTAAAATCATATGGGTAAAAAATACTACTCAAAAGTATTTATATATAATGATATGAACTATCCTACTCCATTTCCTACATCTTTGACTCCCTTGTTTGTTTTTCCTTTTGGCATGGAAAATCTAGATAAATATAGAAAGGAATCACTGTTGCTAGACTAAGGTTATGAATATTAACTTTATCTCACCTACATCTATTCATTTTTATTTCCTTTTTGCTATAGGTAAAATTTATAGAACCAAAGCAGGTATAGTATATTATCTTTGGTAATTGATTATTCTAGTAAGTTTTGGAATTAACATGATTACATGAGAAGCCAGCATTCATCTTTAAATATATATATATCATTTATCCTGCATTAGAGATAGCGCTCCATCCAAATATTGTGTTGGTTGATTAAGATATTCATTTAATTATTGAAATAATCGTCATAATTAGCTATTATGTTTCGGTTAGGGTATAAAAATTTGGCTACTTAATCAATTAAAAAGTCGGATCTCTATTGCAAAATAAATAAGTGATTTTTGTACAAGTTGATAATTTCAGTTTTCATTCATTCAAAAAAAAGGATCACCGACCTTTATAAATAATCTTGCTTCACAAATGTCAGTATTCTGTAGACCAAACATTTTCCATGCAAAATCTTTAACTTTTCCTTCTCGTGGGTTGAAATAGTAGGATGGATCAAACTTTTGTTTAAATACCAGCGTTTAACTAGAACCTATATAATAATAGCGCCTAAAACCCTCCCTCTTTATAAATAGCCTCATCAATTTCCATTTACAATTCCAACTACTCGTCATCGTTATCATGGTCTAGAGAATATATCCTCCTCAGAATAATATTACGATAAATTCACCTCCACCTCTCTCTCTCTCTCTCTCTCTCTCTCTCTCTATCTCTCTCTCTCTCTCTCTCTCTCTCTCTCTCTCTCTCTCTCATTGCAGAGCTTATGCAGATTTTAGAGAAAACTTCTTTACTGCTTTTCGTTCTTACTCTCTCTCTCTCTCTCTCTCTCTCTCTCTCTCTCCTCTCCTCTCTCTCTCTCTCTCTCTCTCTCTCTCTCTCTCTCTCCTCTCTCTCTCTCTCTCTCTCCTATTGCAAAGCTTATCTAGATTTTAGAAAAAACATCTTAACAGCTTTTTGTTCCTACTCTCTCTCTCCTCTCTCTCTCTCTCTCTCTCTCTCCTCTCTCTCTCTCTCTCTCTCTCTCTCTCTCCTCTCTCTCTCTCTCTCTCTCTCTCTCTCTCTCCTCATTGTAAAGCTTATCTAGATTTCAGAGAATTCATCTTAACAGCTTTTCATTCCTACACTCTCTCTCTCTCTCTCTCTCTCCTCTCATCCTCTCTCTCTCTCTCTCTCTCTCTCTCTCTCTCTCTCTCTCTCTCTCTCTCTCTCTCTCGTTGATATCCTCATCTAGATTTTAAAGAAAACATCTTAACATTTTCTCGTTCCTACTCTCTCTCTCTCTCTCTCTCTCTCCTCCCTCTCTCTCTCTCTCTCCTCTCTCTCTCTCCTCTCTCTCTCTCTCTCTCTCTCTCTCCTCTCTCTCTCTCTCTCTCGTTGATAAGCTCATCTAGATTTTAAAGAAAACATCTTAACGTCTTCTCGTTCCTACTCTCTCCTCTCTCTCTCCCTCTCTCTCTCTCTCTCTCTCTCTCTCTCTCCTCTCTCTCTCTCTCTCTCTCTCCTCTCTCTCTCTCTCTTTCTCTCTCTCTCTCTCTCTTTCTTGGAACATCTTCACCATTATGGCACCTTACATTCTCTTAATGTCTCTCCTAACAATTGAAGTGTTTTCTGCATCAATTAAGGTTTCTAATGAGATTGCTGCTTTTGATGACCCTCATTTCTCATATCTCTGAGCGCTATAAATTACAAATACTACTTTAGGGATCTTCAGTCGTCTTTCATTTGAGATTCTGAGGATTTTATGCTATCTATTGCTGTTGATATTGGATGTTTTGACACCATCCTTGAATGAGATCGAAATATATAATGGCTTATATTAGTATTGTATTCTCCAGATGAATTAAATGTTACCACTTATAGAGGTTCAAAACTTGTAAATCTGTTTATATATCTGTTAAGAATCCTATGCTTTTTTAGCTTTTTAGTACTAATAGGGATTAGTGCTTATCAATAACATAGGGGTTTCTAAATGATATAGCTTTCTCACTGCTTTGTATGAGGACCCACTTTTCTTGATCACTCTTAATACTTATTGATTATGTTTATGTATGTTTATTTCATAGGCACCAAGTAATTAATTACTCAGATTTTAAATTTGAAGTTTTAAAACAGCGTAATTTGTTTTGTATGTTATGATATTTTTTAAGTTTCTATCCATTGAAACAAATAACTAAACAACAATGTAGTGAATAACGTAAGTTATTTGTATTCTCATTAAATCTGATTATTGAATGCCATCTGTCCAACAAAATTGTTAATGAAAAATTATAATATACCTTTAAATGTACCCAAAATAACTTAGAGAGAGAGAGAGAGAGAGAGAGAGGAGAGAGAGAGAGAGAGAGAGAGAGAGAGAGAGAGGGAGAGAGAGAGGAGAGAGAGAGGAGAGAGAGAGAGAGAGAGAGAGAGAGAGAGAGAGAGAGAGAGAGAGAGAGAGAGAGAGAGAGAGAGAGATGATTAAACTGGAGTCTCATTAAGCATTAACGTATTCTATTAACTATAATAGAACTGGAACAGCGAAGCCTCAATTTGTAGGTGCTTATCGATGCAATGAATCCAAAACTAAATGTATCATGTTTGAATTATCTTCATTACCCTCTGTTTGTAACATTTGATCGTATACTATGAGAACTTAAATTGTTTCCTGAATAAATTGGTTTATATTTGTAGGGTGAAAATAATAACTATTTATGGGATACCGAAATCGATTAATGAGTTGTTAGTGTATATCTGAATGAGTATGTCAACTATATCAATATTTAGAATGCTCCGAAAAAAAAACTATCAATGTAATATAGATTATAAAGTATTTTATAGTAGAGAGCCTTTATTAAAGGTAAATTATAGATTTCTGTAAAAAAAAAATTGAAGTCATGAAACTAAAATTTGAGAATACGAAGATTTGATTTAAAACATATATCAGCCTTTCAATTTGTTTACCTATCAACATAGGATAAATTACTTAAAAAACAGTTTGATTGAGTTTGTCACACACGACAGCTATCTAATACCCAACTGGTTTCACCAGTTTAAAAATGTGTCGGAAATTGCGCTTTCCGTCCATCAAAAAAACATATGAAAAATTATACATAGTTTATTCGGGCCGACATGCGTCATTTTCCGGAAATGAAATATAACATTTTCTTTTTACCACCAAGCTCTTGTCAATTTGAAAAAATTATTGGTGCATCCTATTTGAAAACATGTCAGGAATTTCTAAAATTACCAAGTTCCTATTTGAATATTTTCAAGCAATATCTCTTCATACTTATTAGATAAGATCAAATTTTTTCACATCAGTGATTTAGAGTTTGATTATAAGGGTTTTTTTCGAGTAATATCTTACATATATCAAAAACAATGACAGTTGCCATCTATAATATTCCAGAAATTTCTCATATTCATTAATTAAGTCATAAAATCATCAGCTTGTTGACAAATTGGTTTATATTGTAGGGTTAAATTAATTATTATATATGGGATAGAGGATTGATTAATAAGTTGTTGTTGTTATTGTTGTTGTTGTTGTTGTTGTTGTTGTTGTTGTTTTTGTTGTTGTTGTTGTTCAAATTATGGTATATCTGAATGTGTATGTCATCTAGATCAATATTTAGAATGCTCCGAAAAAAAAACTATCAATGTAATATAGATTATAAAGTATTTTATAGTAGAGAGCCTTTATTGAAGGTAAATTGTAGATTTCTGTAAACCAAATTGAAGTCATGAAACTAAAATTTGAGAATACGAAGATTTGATTTAAAACATATATCAGCCTTTCAATTTGTTTACCTATCAACATAGGATAAATTACTTAAAAAACAGTTTGATTGAGTTTGTCACACACGACAGCTATCTAATACCCAACTGGTTTCACCAGTTTAAAAATGTGTCGGAAATTGCACTTTCCGTCCATCAAAAAAAAAACATATGAAAAAATTATACATAGTTTATTCGGGCCGACATGCGTCATTTTCAGGAAATGAAATATAACATTTTCTTTTTACCACCAAGCTCTTGTCAATTTGAAAAAATTATTGGTGCATCCTATTTGAAAACATGTCAGGAATTTCTAAAATTACCAAGTTCCTATTTGAATATTTTCAAGCAATATCTCTTCATACTTATTAGATAAGATCAAATTTTTTCACATCAGTGATTTAGAGTTTGATTTATAAGGGTTTTTTCGAGTAATATCTTACATATATCAAAAACAATGACAGTTGCCATCTATAATATTCCAGAAATTTCTCATATTCATTAATTAAGTCATAAAATCATCAGCTTGTTGACAAATTGGTTTATATTTGTAGGGTTAAATTAATGATTATATATGGGATAGAGGAATTGATTAATAAGTTGTTGTTGTTATTGTTGTTGTTGTTGTTGTTGTTGTTGTTGTTGTTTTTGTTGTTGTTGTTGTTCAAATTATGGTATATCTGAATGTGTATGTCATCTAGATCAATATTTAGAATGCTCCGAAAAAAAAAACTATCAATGTAATATAGATTATAAAGTATTTTATAGTAGAGAGCCTTTATTGAAGGTAAATTGTAGATTTCTGTAAACCAAATTGAAGTCATGAAACTTAAATCTGAGAATACGAAGATTTGATTTAAAACATATATCAGCCTTTCAATTTGTTTACCTATCAACATAGGATAAATTACTTAAAAACAGTTTGATTGAGTTTGTCACACAGGACAGCTATCTAATACCCAACTGGTTTCACCAGTCTAAAAATGTGTCGGAAATTGCACTTTCTGTCCATCAAAAAACATATGAAAAATTATACATAGTTTATTCGGGCCGACATGCGTCATTTTCCGGAAATGAAATATAACATTTTCTTTTTACCACCAAGCTCCTGTCAATTTAAAAAAAAAATGATTGGTGCATCCTGTTTGAAAACATGTCAGGAATTTCTAAAATTATCCAAGTTCCTATTTGAATATTTTCAAGCAATTTCTTTTCATACTTATTAGATCAGGTCACATTTTTTTTTTTTACATTAATGATTTAGAGTGTGATCATAAGGATTTTTTTCAAGTAATATCGTACATATATCAAATACAGAGACAGTTGCCATCTATAATATTCCATAAATTTTTCATATTCATTAATTAAGTAATAAAATCATCAGTTTGTTGACAGTTGGTTTATATTTGTAGGGTAAAAATAATAATCATTTATGGGATAGAGGAATCGATTAATAAGTTGTTGTTGTTGTTGTTGTTGTTGTTGTTGTTGTTGTTGTTGTTGTTCAAATTATGGTATATCTGAATATATATGTCAACTAGATCAATATTTAGAATGCTCCGAAAAATACTATCAATATAATACCGGAAATGAAATTGTCTATCACTACTAAACAATAAAATTAGTTTTTCAATTTACGCACCATAAAGTATTTTAAAGCAAAGAACCTTTATTAGTGGTAAATAATAGATTTCTGTAAACAAAATTATAGTCATAAAACTAAAATTTGAGAATACGTAAATTTGATTCAAAACATATATCAACCTCATTTGTTTACCTATCAACATTTTAGGATAAATTACTGAAAATGTTTGATTGATTTTATTACACAGGACATCTATCTAACAGCCAACTGGTTTCACCAGTTTAAAACTGTGTAGGAAATTGCACTTTCCGTCCGTCAAAAAACCATATGAAAAATTATATATAGTTTATACAGGGCAACATGCGTCATTTTCCGGAAATAAAAAATAACATTTTCTTTTTGCCCCCAAGCTCCTGTCAATTTAAAAAAAAATGTTGCATCCTGTTTGAAAGAGTATCAGATATTCCTAAAAATACTAAGTTACTATTTGAATATTTTCAAGCAATTTCTTTTCATACTAATTAGATCAGATTTTATTTACCGACAACAATGGAGAGGTTGGTATTATTAGGATTTTTTTTGCATTATATCATACATATTTTACATATGATTACAGTTACTATCTAAAATATTCTATAACTTTCTCATATTCATCATTTATTGGTCTTAAACCCATCAGTTAGATAACAAATAGGTTTATATTTTTAGGGTAAACATAAAAACTATTTTGGGGAATACCAGAATCGAATAGTAAGTCCATAAGAGATGATCATAAAAAAGTCTCACTTACCTTTCCAACTTTAAACTTTGCCCTGTTCCATTTTCAGTTCTCCTCCAACGACTCCTTTGGGATTAAAGCAAAGTCATTCAACGGGTGCTTGAAATTGCTTTGTAGTAAGGCCAAGACAAAAGCCTAAAGATAAAGTCAATTCAGGTTAGATGGAGCCAGAGTACAGGAGATAAAAGACGAAATGTCATAGTAACCTAAGAAAATCAAATAAATCGATTGTAGAGAGAAATTTCACATTTATGTTAAATTTGATATAAAGATGTGTTGATTCTATCGTGATAAAAACTCATTCTGTATATTGTACGCCATACACTCAGAGGAATATCTAGATTTGTAATTATTAATATAACCTAATTATAGAATTATTACATATCATTTCTATACAACGAAATTCTCCTGTGACAGCAAAACTTTAAAAGAAAAAATAGTTTTATATTTTAAACAGAATTTATAAGTTTTAGGAAACAAAATAGTTCACATAGTATACGATCATATGTTATAAAAAAAAATTAAAAATATGATGCATTTAGTTTGGATTAATTGCATCGATGTGCACCTACAAATTGGAGCTTCATTATTCCAGTTCTATTATAGTTAATAGAATATGTTGATGCTTAATGAGACTTCAGTTTAATCCTCTCTCTCTCTCTCTCTCCTCTCTCTCTCTCTCTCTCTCTCTCTCTCTCTCTCTCTCTCTCTCTCTCTCTCTCTCTCTCTCTCTCTCTCTCTCTCTCTCTCTCTGTGAAAAAGGTTATTTTGGTTGTATTTTGAAGTGTAGTATAATTTCTCATTAACAATTTTGTTGGACCAATGAAATTCTATAATGGGATTCAATGAGGTAAAAATAACTTACGCTATTTAATGCATTGCTCTTTAGTTATTTGTTTTAACGGATAAAACTAAAAATAAATCATATAACATACAACAAAAAAAAAAGGTGACGATTTTTTAGATTTAAATTTCATAAGCAAATTAATTAGCAAGTTGGTGCCTTTGAAAAAGACATACATAAATACCTTCAATAAGAGTGGTCAAGAAAAGTGGGTCCTCATACAAAGCAATGAGAAAACTATTTTATGTACACAACCCTATGCATGTTATTGGTAAGACGTAATCCCTGTGGGTACCAAAGAGCTAAGAAAGCATTGGATTCTTATCAGATATATAAAAGGATTTACATGTTTTAAAACTCTATACTTGGAACATTTGACTCATATAGAGTCTATACTACGACCATAAATCATTGTACATTTCGATCTCATTCAATGATGTTGTCAAAACATCTATTACCAACAGCAATAAATGGCTTAAAATCCTCAGATTCTCAAAGGAAAGAAGACTGAAGATCCCTAAAGTAGTATCTGTAATTTATGGCGTTCGGGGTTATGAGAAATGGGGGTCATTAAAAGCAGCAATCTCATTAGAAACCTTAATTGATGCAGAAAACACTTCAATTGTTAAGAGAGACATTAAGAGAATGTAAGGTCCTATAATGGGGAAGATGTTCCTAAGAGAGAGAGAGAGAGAGAGAGAGAGGAGAGAGAGAGAGAGAGAGAGAGAGAGATGAGAGAGAGAGAGAGAGAGAGAGAGAGAGAGAGTAGGAACGAAAAGCTGTTGAAATGTTTTTACAATATCTAGATGAGCTTTGCAAAAAGACAGAGCCAGACACAGAGACAGAGACAGATACAGAAACAGAGAGAGGTGAGGTGGATTTTATCGTAATCTTATTCTAAGGGGTATATATCTCCAGACCATGATGACGACGAGTTAGATTTGTAAATGGAAATTGATAATGCTATTTATAAAGAGGGAGGGTTTAGGGGCTATATTATATAGGTGCCAATTTAAACCCTGGCATTCAAACAAAAGTTTGAGCCATCCTACTATTTCAACTCACGAGAAAAATAAGGTTTGGTCTAACAAAACTCTGCCATATGTTCAATGAGAATATTTATAAAGCTCTGTGCTCCTTCTGATGATCATAATGATTTTTTTTAATAATATCTTTTATATATCAAATATAATGAGTTACCATCTATGATATTCCATAAATTTCTCATATTCCTTATTTAAGAGTCTTAAAATCATCAGTTTATTGACAAATTGGTTTATATTTGTAGGGTACATATAATAATCATCTATGGGATAAAGGGATTGATTAATAAGTTGTTGTTGTTGTTGTTGTTCAAATTAGGGTATATCTGAATGTGTATGTCAACTAGATCAATATTTAGAATGCTCCGAGAAATACTATCAATATAATACCGGAAATGAAATTGTCTATCATTACTAAACAATTAAATTAATTTTTGAATTTACCCACCATAAAGTATTTTATAGTAAAGAACCTCATTATTAGTAAATAATTTGTTTCCGTAAAACAAATTATAGTCATAAAACCAAATTTTTAAAATACGTAGATTGGATTTAAATTGTATATCAACATCTTTATTTGTTTACATATCAACATTTTAGGATAAATTACTGAAAATTTTTGATTAATTTTATTACACAGGGCAGCTATCTAATAGCCAACTGGTTTCACCAGTTTAAAAATGTGTAGGAAATTGCACTTTCCGTCCGTCAAAAAACCATATGAAAAAATAATATATAGTTTATTCAGGGCAACATGCGTCATTTTCCGGGAATGAAAAATAACATTTTCTTTTTGCCCCCAAGCTCCTGTCAATTTAGAAAAAAAAAATATCTGGGCATCCTATTTGGAAGAGTATCAGATATTCCTAAAAATACTAAGTTACTATTTGAATATTTTCAAGCAATTTCTTTTCATACTAATTAGATCAGATTTTATTTACCGACAACAATGGAGAGGTTGGTATTATTACGAATTTTTTGCATTATATCATACATATTTTACATATGATTACAGTTACTATCTAAAATATTCTATAACTTTCTCATATTCATCATTTATTGTCTTAAAACCATCAGTTTGATGACAAATAGGTTTTATATTTTAAGGGTAAAAATAAAAACTATTTTGGGGAATACCAGAATCGAATAATAAGTCCATAAGAGATGATCATAAAAAAAGTCTCACTTACCTTTCCAACTTTAAAACTTTGCCCGGTTCCATTTTCAGTTCTCCTCCAACGACTCCTTTGGGATTAAAGCAAAGTCATTCAGCGGGTGCTTGAAACTGCTTTGTAGCAAGGCCAAGACAAAAGCCTAAAGATAAAGTCAATTCAGGTTAGATGGAGCCAGAGTAAATGAGATGAAAGACGAAATGTCATAATAACCTAAGAAAATCAAATTAATCGATTGTATAGATAAATTTCACATTTATGTTAAATTTGATATACAGATGTGTTGATTCTATAGTGTTAAAATTTCATTCTGTATATTGTACGCCATAGAGGAATAGCTAGATTTGTAATTCTTAATATAACTAATTATAGAATTATAATATTTCATTTCTATACAACGAAATTCTCCCGTGACAGCAAAACTTCAAAAGAAAAAAAGAGATTATATTTGAAACTGAATTTGTAAATTTCAGGAAACAAAATAGTTCACATAGTATACGATCACATATTACAAAAAAAAAAAATCTATATATGATGCATTTAGTTTGGATTCATTGCA
>NC_090744.1:102054261-102056761 GCF_036898095.1 Palaemon carinicauda
GTAATTTCAGTTTAAAGCCAACAAAATTTGATTTATCTCTCTCTCTCTCTCTCTCTCTCTCTCTCTCTCTCTCTCTCTCTCTACTGGAAAATATGTTATTAAGTTACATATAAAATTATAACAGCTATATTTTTTCATTAGAGAATTTATTAATTAGTTAAAATACCCAAATATTTGATACCATGACATAACTTTTATATGAGGAGTTTATAACATTTGATTTATATATAATTCTTTGTTTTAAAATAGGTCCAGATTATGATAGTTATATTTGAATTTCATTAAATGAAATTAATATTTTTTTACTTATTTTAAGTATCCAAAATTATCTTCTATTCATTCCCCAAACTTAAATTGAAATGCTTTATTTAATTATCAGAAATACTTCAAATAATAATCGAATTCCTGTTTATACATCTCTCAGTCATTCACAAAAAAGAAAAAAATTCAATTATCTAATATTGTCTTCTAATTCACCAAGCTTCAATTGAAATTCTTCAGTTGATTATCAGAAACTCTTCAAACATTAATTTGATTCCTGTTTATTCATCTTTCAGTTATTCACGAAAAAAATGAAAAAACAGGTAGCATTTGTGGCTCAGCGATCAAGTATCAGTGAACCTTCATTATTAAATAACAATGAGAGTCATTCACTTGAATTTTTCCCCTTAAAAATCTCCCAAAGTTGATGGCTGTTATTTAGGAGATTAACCTTTTTCAAAAACAGTCGGAGATTCATAAAGTTTTATTGCGCAAACAACAACTTCACTTTTACGTTACAGACTGAAATGAAAGTTATGTTATAAAAATAAAAAATCATATAATTGAAACATGTTTTCATTTACTTCAACTAATAGAAAACAAGAATGAATTTAATATTTTTTTTTCATTTGTTATTGTATATTCTGAAATTAAGATATTCTTAACTGTATATGATAACTAAATCTGAATGTGTCTGTGAACATAACTCTGATCAAAATGTCTTAGATTTTGGACCAATATTCTGTTAACAGTTTTTTCTCAAGCTCGAAATAGACCACGACAAAAGTCTAAATTTATACATATATATATATACATATATATATATATATATATATACATATATATATATATATATATATATACATACATGTATATATATATATATATATATGTATATATATATATATATATATATGTATATATATATATATATATATATTTATACATATGAATATATATATATATATATATATATATATTTTTATATAGGATATATTTATCTTAATGTTATTGCTGTTCTAAAAATATTTTATTTTAATCGTTAATTACTTCTCCGATTTCCTTGTTTCCTTTCCTCACTGAGCTATTTTCGATGTTGGAGTCCCTGGGCTTATAGCATCCCGCTTTTCCAACTAGGGTTGTAGCTTAGCAAGTACTAATAATAATAATAATAATAATAGTAATAATAATAATAATAACATTTCTGTGTTAGACAAAAACCGAAGGAAAATTTAAAGCACCTTTTTCTTTATATTATGTAAAGTAAGTGTAAAGGATATATACAGTATATATATATATATATATATATATATTTATGTATATGCATATATACTGTATATATATATATATATATATATATATTTATGTATATGCATATATACTGTATATATATATATATATATATACATATATACATATACCTAATTATATACAGTATATATATATATATATATATGTGTGTGTGTGTGTAAATATATGTAAAATTTAGTATATATACATACCCACATACAAATATATATATATATATATATATATATATCTTTTCGGTCACACTCATCTCTATATAAATCTTTAGTCGTACTTTCGACAGGTCAAGTACACTACTTATTCTATAAATGTTACTGAAAATTATAAACATGCAGAATCAGTAAAATTATAAAAAAAAAAAAAAACCTCCATTCTAATCTCTACGAGATTATTTAAGATATAGAACTCTGGCATTTCAACTTGTGATTCTTCCTCTGTAATCCTTTTCCTTATTTTTGTATGTTTGTTCACAACAAATCTCTGTGCTACCCGCACATAACAGGGTTCTCTCTCTCTCTCTCTCTCTCTCTCTCTCTCTCTCTCTCTCTCTCTCTCTCTCTCTCTCTCTCATTTTCCCTGTTAATTCAATCAATATTCAAAAGAGGCAGTATTCCCGTCAGGGTAAACAAATCCATTCATCACTGCCGTGTCGATGTCATCATTCCTCCCTCTATTGTGACCTAATAGAATACAGCAGAATAGAACACAATAAAATATAATACAATACCTTATATGTAGAGACGATTCTGTACAATAGTGGTTGTTTGGCAATTAAGTTCTTGTTTACACAAGGCCTCTGTTATATAATGAATCACGAGCATTAGGGATGAACTAAGTCATAATCTTTCCAGGATCAGTTTTCATCTTGATATATCATCAATTCTAGGCATGAAATGCCAGCGCTAATATCACTAAAACACCGGAAATAATT
>NC_090744.1:102061761-102086761 GCF_036898095.1 Palaemon carinicauda
TTACGTTTTCAAAAGGAAGGAATTTCTGTTGCAATATTTTCGCAAGAAAAATTCGCGAACAACTCTTTACGAACAGGACGGTAACTTTCGATGTAAAAAGGTGTTTATTCCAGTGGAGGGAATATCTGAATATTTGGAGCGTTCATATTTTGTTTTAAACTTTCATTATCTGCGTTGGTGTATATACATACATATATATATATATATATATATGTGTGTGTGTGTGTGTGTGTGTGTTTGTGTATAGATATACATACATACATACATACATTCATATATATATATATATATATATGTATGTATATATATACATATACTCATATATATATATATATATATACATATACTCATATATATATATATATATATATACAGTTACAGTAATGTATATATAGCATGTGTACTTGCAAATGTGAGTATTTCATTAAATATTTATACCATAATAATATTTCCTCATGTTTGATTATTCCTTTCTATATAATCTTACGATTTTCCTCTGATTACACCTTTTTCTGTGAGTTAGTATTACTTGTTTATCAAATGATTTCTAAAAGAAATTTCCACCTTCACAAGAGTAATATAGGCCTATATCCAATAACCATTAATTATAAGTAAACCCCTATATGGATTTCTATAACGCCTTGAACAAACGAGTGGATATAAGTGAACACAAAAACGAACATACAGTAGAAAAAGGTTGCTTGGAAAAACTCAGGGCTAAACTGCAAATTAGCAATATTTACCTTTGGAATTCTTTTGTCAAAGTTATAAGGAGAAATGCTGTTATCTACGCTCTAAAGTTACGCTACTCAATAGCGGGCTTGACTTGGGGGAGAAACTCTGACGTTCGGAAAGTTCCAGGAGGTGATTAAAGAGACTTGAAAATGAGGTTAATAGTATACATACACACGCAGAGATATACAAACATACGCGCATAAACACTATATATATATATATATATATATACATATATATATATATATATATATATATATATGATATATATATACAGTATATATACACATATTTGTACTAGTGTAGGTAACCCATCCAAAATGGATGATTAGCAAGATATATATATATATATATATATGTATATATATAGTAATATATAATATATATATATATATATATATATATAGATAGATAGATATATATATACATATATATACATATATATATATATATAAAATATATATAATATATAATATATATATATAGATAGATAGATATATATATACATATATACACACATATATATATATATATATATATGTGTGTGTGTGTGTGTGTGTGTAGGTGTGTGTGTGTGTATGTATATATACAGAGAGAGAGAGAGAGAGAGAGAGAGAGAGAGAGAGAGAGAGCCATATAATTTATCTTTATCATATAGTCATAAGGTTACGAAGAGAAGAAGCCCTAATAACTGTTACATAGATAACGTAAAAAGACGTTATGGAACGAACATGATTTGCTAATCTCGAAATAAGAATGCTCATGCGAGAAAAGGGTGAATAGAAAAATCTTTACAAGTGTATTCAGTGACAAAGACTATGGGAGTTTTATTGTATTATGGGGTCAGTCAATTATTCTGAATGTTTAGTTGTACGTAAAATTAACCGTCTATTTAGCGTTATATTTTCACTAAGTAACTTCTGTTGAAGAAAATAATTTTTTGGTGAATAATCACAGAATGTGATTATTATTATTATTATTATTATTATTATTATTACTGAGAGAGAGAGAGAGAGAGAGAGAGAGAGAGAGAGAGAGAGAGAGAGATTTATTATTATTATTATTATTATTATTATTATTATTATTATTATTATTACTTGCAACTACAACCCTAGTTGAAAAAGCAGGATGCTATAAGCCCAAGGTCTCCAACAGGGAAAAAACCCCAGTGAGGAAAGGAAATATGGGAAACTACAAGAGAAGAAATTAACAATCAAAAGAAAATATTTCAAGAAGAGTAACAACATTGTAATAAGTCTTAAGATATGAAAAGACAAAAGTTTTCCCTAAAGATTTATCCATCTTGATAAAATGGCTAATAACTTTCAACTGAGACGATCAATGAAAGATTCATGTAAAATGCTACAGGAAAGACTCACCAAAGAGGAAAAAGTAGATGAAGCAATTATGATTCTTTCGCTCTTATCACCATCTACATTCTTCAAAGACGCAACAATGTTTTAGTCTCCGAGGAGGCATTCTTCATTAAGAATTCAAAAAGCCTTTCTCTAGTCATCCGAGGTGAATAAGAGAAAAAAACTAGAAGAATAATTACCACCGTTAATTTCTAATTTTGGAAAAAAGAACAAATTGTAAGTAGAGACGCCCCATTTAGAGAGACCTTTTTTTTTTTCTTTTTTTTTTTTTTTTTGAGTCTTGCAGAAAAAAAGTGGTTATCTTTTGAACTTGGGTCATCAACGTTCTATTCACTTTTTTTTTTATCTTAGCAGCTTCGAAAATTATGGCTGAATGTGAGCAGAAACTCAAATTTCGTTGTCTTTGATTGATAGTGTGGAAGTAATTCTTTTACGAAGGGAAATATTCATTTAAGTTTTTATGAACTGCTAGTTTGAAACATGTACTAATTGAACTATTAAACTTTCAGATTTTTTATGTTGAGAAGGCTAATACAAGTTTCCTTTTACAGTTTATATGTGAATTATGTTTCAATGGTGTTGCCTTCTCTCAAATTTCGTTGTCTTTAACTGATAGTTTGGAAGTAATTTTGTTTTATTAAGGGAAATATTATCTTACATATTTGTGATGTGTTAGTTTGAAACATATACTAGTCAAGCTGTTAAAGTTTCAGATTTTTTTTTTATGTTGAGCAAGCTGATAAAAGTCTCTTTTTTCTTTTTATAGTCTATATATGAAATAACTCTTTTAATGTTGTTACTTTTATTAAATTTCGTTGTTTCTGACTGATAGTTTGGAAATAACTGTTTTATTTTGCTAAGGGAAATATTCATTCAAGTTTTTATGATGTGCTAGTTTGAAACATACACACTGAACTATTAAAGTTTCCGTTTTTTTCTATGCTGATCATGCCAATACAATAGCCCAGTGAGGAAAGGAAACAAGGAAAAATAAAATATTTTAAAAACAGTAACTACATTAAGATAAATATTTCATCTATAAACTATAAAAGAAATTAACAAAACAAGAGGAAGAGAAATAAGATAGAATATTGTGTTTCATTTTACCCTCAAGCAAGAGAACCCTAACCCAAGACAGTGGAAGACCATGGTACAGAGGCTTTGGCACTACCCAAATCTAGAGAACAAAGAAATAAATAAACGACAAGAGAAGTAATAAACAATTGAAATAAGATATCTTAAGAACAGTAACAACATCAAAATAGATCTCTCACAATTAAACTATGAAAAGAGACTTATGTCAGCCTGCTCAACATAAAAACATTCGCTGCAAGTTTGAACATTTGAAGTTTCACCGATTCAGGTACCTGATTAGGTCATGGAATAATTATAGTTTCCGCTTTGAACAGAGAACGATAATTAGCATTGATAATTATAGGTGATATCAGGAGGAAATGTATATATGATAATCACTTCGATGAAAAACCACTTTTAATCATATTTCTACGGACAGCTAACATATTGCATCACTCGAATGGACTCGGCACAGAGTAATATGTTTATTAGGATGATCTCATTTTGAGTTTAAAATCCCATCTGATCGTTGTTATGATGATTGGAGCCTCATACCTCTAGCACTTATAGTAAGGCTGCGTTTTCCATTATACAATCGAGCATATTTTATTAATTTTCAGTTATTTTTCATTTTATTGTTAAAATGTTAGTATATTCTACCATTACAAGAATAAATTAATCTAAAAAGAGTAATTTTCCTCAAGCATAACATGTATTATGCATATATACATATTATATGCTTTTTCTAGATAAATTCATTCTTTTAATGGTAGCTTATTTTAACAATTATGCTATTAATAACTAAATCTTAAAAAACTGGAATTAATCAAATGAGCAAACTACAAATTAACAAAATATGCTAATTGTGTGTGTATGCGTGTATGTTTATAAACACATCATATAATATATATATATATATATATATATATATGTATATATATATAGGGTTCTTGCTCATATTTATGTACGTAGAATAATATATAGAAAGCTTGTAGCAGGATTTCTATTACATTTAGATATAATCCTTTCACCATATAATATCCATCACGAAAAATTAGGAATTCCAGAAACTCCTTCGATAACACAAAACTATCCTCTCTCTCTGTCTCTCTCTCTCTCTCTCTCTCTCTCTCTCTCTCTCTCTCTCTGTCCTAACAAAGGGAATATGGAGAGCCCTCTGCTATCCATATGACAGCTGTGATAGATCTAATCCCGTCTCGGTGTCCTATAACATAGGGGAAAGGACCATAACAATAGCAGGTCCTAATTAGAGATTGGTCTCACCTCTGTTTTAAGTTTAGTACAGAGACGTAAATGGTGATGCTTGTAACTTTGCCTAAGGGCAGGAGTTGATTTTATATTGAATGAGGACATGAACGTATGTGATTAGCTATTTAAGAAGAGTTTTTCATTTATTAAACGATAGAGAATCAAATGAAGTTAGTTGGTTTTGTAAAGGGAAAGAGTTGATTTAGAGATAGACTGTAACTTTTTGCAAGGCCACGAGTTGATGTATATATTGATTGAGTTAATAAATGTATGTGATTAGCTATTTAAGAAGTTTTTGTTTTTCA
This sequence comes from Palaemon carinicauda, assembly GCF_036898095.1. Taxonomy (NCBI): domain Eukaryota; kingdom Metazoa; phylum Arthropoda; class Malacostraca; order Decapoda; family Palaemonidae; genus Palaemon; species Palaemon carinicauda. Next base: position 102,066,521 of record NC_090744.1, read on the forward strand.
TTAATTAAACGATAGAGAATCAAATGAAATTAGTTGATTTCGTAAAGGTAAAGAGTTTATTTAGAGACAGACTGTAACTTTGCATAAGTCCAGAAGTTGATTTTATATTGAATGAGTTAATAAAAATATGTGATTAGCTAATTAAGAATTTTTTTTTTTCATTAATTAAACGATAGAGAATCAAATGAAGTTAGTTGGTTTCGTAAAGGGAAAGAGTTGATTTAGAGACAGACTGTAACTTTTCATAAGTCCAGAAGTTTATTTTATATTGAATGAGTTAATAAATGTATGTAATTAGCTATTTAAGAAGTTTTTGTTCATTAATCAAACGATAGAGTAAAATTAAATTACTTGATTTTGTAAAGGTAAAGAGTTAATTTTGTGAGAGACTGTAACTTTGTCTATGACCAAGAGTTGATTTTATATTGAATGGTTTTAAAAAAAGTATGTGATTAGCCCTCTAATAAGTTTGTTCATTAATCAAACGATGGAGAGACAAATGAAGTTTGTTGATTTCGTAAAGGTAAAGAGGTGATTTAGAGAGAGACGTGAGAGGAAATCTCTAAAGGAAATTATTATTATAATTAATATCAATTTAGCATGATTGTCATTATTGAGAATAAATGCAGCTGGGTGGGAATTATTCAATCATAATTAGTTTATTAATTGATATAAATCAAATATTTTATTACTGAGGCCATGATCTTTGTTATTTATTAATATTTGACTTGAATTTCTTGCTACATATATGGGAACGGATTATAATTTGTAATCAATTATCTCATTTAATACTTATAATTCGTAAACAATTATCTCCTTTACTACTGTTGATTCGTAAATAATTATCTCATTTACTACTTATAATTCGTAATCAATTATCTCATTTACTACTTGTAATTTGTAAACAAATATATCATTTACTACTTAAAATTCGTAATCAATTATCTCATTTACTACTTTTGATTCGTAAACATTTATCTCATTTACTACTTGTAATTTGTAAACAATTATCTCATTTGCTACTTGTAATTCGTAAACAATTATCTCAGTTATAAAAATAAGAAGGCAATGGCTAGTCAGCAACAATAATTGGGAGAGAGTAACATAATTAAAGTAATTTTTTTCTCTCTCTCTCTCTCTCTCTCTCTCTCTCTCTCTCTCTCTCTCTCTCTCGAGCTAGATAACATTCATGTTGAATAAAGTAAATAATGTATTGTTTTATGAATTTGTATGTAAAGTATTCTTTTTATAGTATTGTGTGTTACTCCTTATGTCAGAAGTGTACATAGATACATGAACGAAAATTGAAATTGATGCAAGATTTGATTTTTTGGGTGAATTTACTTTTCCGTTGTTATTGTTTTTGGTTATTTTCCATCGTTTTGTAGTTTGAGGTAGTGTTCGCAGCAAAACACTGTAAACATCTGTGATGAAGATTAAAATTTTTCTTTTAAAAAGGTATATTATTCAAAGCTTTGGGTAAATTTTAGGGTTCTTTACTATATTACTTTAACTTTTTCCTAATTTTTAATTGTGACCTGAGACTCAAATTTAGAGAAACGAAGTAAAGGCTAAAATGAGTAAACATTTAGTAAGGTTACTTGCCCAAATTGTTGCATTACAGCAGTCTTCTAATTTCCTTTCTACTTTCTTTAATGAGTGCACACACCATTATGGATACCTATATCACTATTGATATCTTTATAAAAACACGACTTTGCACTGTGAAATGTTCTTACGAAGTTAATGCCTAAAGAATTAACATTCTGAAAATCACTAATATCTATCGATATAGGAATTTATACGAAACTTAGTCCTACCTTCAGAAAACTTTGAACAAGCAAATTATGCCATTTTTTCAATGTACCTAAATGTTTGAATGTGTTCTCTTTCTATGGGCGCTAGAAAGTTTTATTATAATTTCATGAATGTTCTCTATTAGAGGATCATTAGAATTTGAGTTCAATGAAAGATTGATATAAGCAAATCAGACAATGGCAAGTTTAAGTAAAATTTGGAAATCAAATCACCCGAAATTACATATAAAAATGATGCTATATATCAGTTTAGTGAGATCGGTGTTACTGTAGGGACATGAGTCGTGGTATGACAATGAAACAATATCCAACAGATTTTGTAGATTTGAGAACAAAGCCCTCAGATGAATATTGGCAGTTAAAGGGCAGGATAGGATTAGAAATGAAACTATAAAAGATTACTTGAGTGTCCATATGTAGATGAGATTATGGCAAGGGGCAGATGGAGATGGTTTGGGCATGCTTTTCGCACTCCTCTATGTTTACTAGTTCACCAAACTTTCAACTGGGCTCCGCAAGGCACTAGAAGATTTGGAAGACCCAGGCCTACATGGCTGAGGACTATGAAGCTTGAAGTAGATGATGAATGGAGAAGTATTGATTAAAAAGCTCAAGATAGAGATGACTGGTGAAATCTAACCAAGGCCCTTTGTGTCAATAGGCGTAGTAGGAGATGATGATGAACTAACTTTATTACCAACAATTTAGTGATTCTAATTTAAACTACCATAAAACAATTCATAATAGAGTATATTACATTTGGTTTTGCAGTAATTCAATCCAATAGGTGTTTAATGAAGCTCTTGGCTGTAATTTTGATATCAACCTTCCAACCTCATCAAGAAAGAGAATCTCTCTCTCTCTCTCTCCTCTCTCTCTCTCTCTCTCTCTCTCTCTTTTAATAGTGAGTGAAAAATTCTAATGAATGGTTATTAAGACTACTAAGCATAAAGGCTTGTCTGACTCTCAAATGGAAACATAGGTCCTAATGCATTTTGCAGCATTACAGAGAAATGTTCCTGAAAAAAATATGTCCTAAACTGAAATGGAGGATAAAAGGGCCTTTGATATACGTCAGGTAACCTGGTGTAGAATAAAAAGAACAAAGCGCAGAGGTGGTTCTCAAGAGAAAATGCAAAAACATTAGATTTTGAGAGTAGGTCACATTTACTCTCATACGGTTTAGCTAGCTTGTATTTTTAGTCTTTAGTGGGGGTGGTTTACTATTCCCTTTCTCCAAATTTTATACATCACCTTTTATACAGTGTGATTATCTTGTTACTATTATTGATTTGATATCTTTTCAGTATTTGTCTTTTTGCTTGTATATATCAAGTCATTATTATTTCCTTAGGATCCATTTTTACTGTTGTCTAAACTGAAAAGAATATAATACAGTATTTCAAGATTATTGTGTTAATGTAAAACTAGTATTAACTAAAGGAGCACTCAGTCGAGAGCATTCCTTTATTTCGCGAAGCAGCCTTATTTTGTTCTTATTTCCATTTCATACTTGTACTTCAGTGTGTTTACTTCAAAATCTAATGCATTTGTTCTTGGGTTATATCCTACATGTCCGTCAAGTTTCGTGTAATTGGTTTAATAGTTTTAGTGTAATGTTCATAAACAGATTATTTTCAAAGTTCTGCTGCATTCTTTTATCTTGATTTACTTTATTGATACTTTTACAGATTCATCCTTGGGTCATACCCAGCTACAAAGTTTGTTTAAAACGGTACAGTATTTTTGTATAAAGTTGCTCATAAACAAACAAACAAATAAACTAGCAAACATACGAAACAGACAGGAGTATATATCCTTCCTTCACGAAATCTTCGATTTTATCAAAGGTAATAAGAAATAATTATTCGTGTGAGTTTCTAAAAGAGTGTTAGTATTCAAAATTTACAATAATATTTTTGATTGAGCTAAGTTACTGGTAAGTAGTAAAAAAAATACATGGACAAGAGGATTGTCTGGTTTATCTCTGAGGTCTTTATTCTCCAAGCCAGTTTAAAGGAGCGTAACTCATAGCGGGCATGTCCACCCCAAAGTTTGAGTTGTGGGGGACATGATATACTCTGTCCCACCAAAAGTAATTAATATTAACATTCTATATGTGCTAGGGTAAGCACGTAACCAAATATTTCATGGCATTCAGCCATATGACACGATTGCTCCCAGATGCTCAAGGTTAAAGAACCAGTATTTAGTTTAACAACCATGATACAACAACCAATCCTTTGTCAACCCCAATTTTGGACCCAACTTATTTTAATTTTCTCTTCTCCTATGTTCAATCTTGTCCTTACTTTTCCAGTTTTATTTCCTTCTGATGTATCTTATTCTTAGTTAATTTGTTCAATTAATTTAATTAATTTCATTTGATTTATTTAATTCTGATAATTGTTTTGTCATCATGGCATTCTATTTTTAAGTAGTCTATATTTTCCTTATGCTCCTTTTCATATTAAATGTCACATTAGTGTACCCTTTCTGCAAGTACCATTCCATTACCATGTAGGAGCTTTAGGAAACAGTTATGCAAATCTAATAGAATGGGGTGATCCGTATATAAGACTCCAATCTTGGTAATTACAAGTGTATCAAGATGCATTATTTATTCAATCTATCATATAAGAGCAATAAGTGTGAGGCAGTTCAAGAGGATTGGATATGAAAGGAAATTGTGAAACTACACCATGGGTAAAAAGGTGAAAAGATCAGACTAGGTCAATATTTTCTATATAATTAAAATAATATATTTCTGGAAATAAACAAAATTTCTCAATGAATAACATGCTCTGAATCACTGATAACAAAAGATAAACATAGATCTTATTGTTATGGTTGAACCTTTCAAGAATATAGCATAATATCTAGTTTATCCAACGATTATCTTAGTTTTTTCTAGAAATTTACATCTAAGCCCTGACGATATTATTAAAATTCAACCTGTGTTATCAATATTTGAAAATATTATGGGAATAATACTCAGTAGTATCTGACTATATTATACAATAGTGAAAACCTGTTCAGTTTGATTTCAAAATTTTCTTCACTTTGTTTTTTTAATTAGTTTCTTAGAATTTGTTGCTGACTATAAAGTTAACCTTCACCCTGTTTTTAATTACTTTAAATAGGGAGTCATTTTAGTCTTTGATTTAATAATATAACAATACACTAAGTGAATTTCCCGTTCACCAGGGAAGTTTTTTAGCACTTTATTTTCTTCTGGGTTGACTGGAGATAAAATCAGTGATATTGAAGTAAGGTTCTTATAACTATCTGATCCCTTCGAGATTCCTTGCTATTTTTTTTATAATTTAATAAATTTTAGTATTTATAAATTATTTTATATAAACCATCTCAATTGTTTATTTAAAAACTGTTAAGTAAAACAATGTTCTGAATAATAATGGCTCCCTGTATATGATTAACACTTTAGTAAAACTATGAATTTTAATATATATATATATATATATATGTGTGTGTGTGTGTATATATATATATATATATATATACATATATATATATATATATATACATATATATACATATATATACATATATATATATAAACACTAATTTTTATCTTTGCTGAAAACTATATCAATGTAGGCTTTCTGTAATACATTACATTAGCTGTTTTGATTTTCAGTCTTAAATGAAAATTCCTTTGGAAGTCAAAATAATAATTGGATATCTATCTTTGACAGAATTTTAGTTTTATAAATATTTTTTTTTCATATATTTTATATAAGTTGTGCTTTAATAGCTCTGTGTGTGGGTAGTGTGCTCTGCTTCTAATATAGAACATAGCATCAATATTTCATTGAGGTGATGGAACGTTTTACCACAATGTACGAATCGCCTAGAATTTTTTATATTATACTTTAGGGAATTCGTCTTTGCAGTCTCCTACAAAGTTTGAGAGACTTTGCTGAGGTACTTTAAAGTTCAATTTTAATTTGTTCTATAATTTGACGTATTTGTTAGTTTTTCCATTTGTATTTTTCATCATATACTTGCCCGTTATATTCACATAAATATTCTTAGAAAGGTGGCAGAGCTTTTTGATCTTTCAGCAAATAAATGAATAATAGCTAACTAAAAGCTTTGCGCCAACCCCTCCCAGATTCCCATATTCAATTAAATCATCTAGACTCCAATAACATTATTCCGGATAAATAAATTCTAATTAAGTGTAGGTTATGCTAATTCTAGCAATTAATTCCTTAAGCTTTAAACGTCCCTGCTAATCCTTTAAGTGGTATTTGGTATTCCTAAATGCATTGTGTTTCAAAGGCTAAAATAAGTTGTATTTTGTTGAAGAACAGATGGTAAAAGAAAACATAGGGGCTAATGTTTACAGAAACTATCGGAAGAATTGAAATAAACGAATACGTCTGGGAATTATGAATTTAACTGTTCATAAATATCATTTACAGATATGTGCCCCACAATTCTTGAAATATGTTGTATGTTAGCGTGGTCATTGAAAATCATAAAATAGCTAAGCCTAGTAATCTTGGAATTATTATCTATTTATAGCTATCAGGTTCTGTTTTTTACATTGGTGTTAAACTTAGGTATTTGTATGTAATACAGTCGAGTAATGTGTGTTGGTCTTAAATCATACAAGATTGGAAATACACGAAAGAATAAGATCATGATAATTCTTATTTACTTTCATTTTAAAAAATGTAGTATAGTTGATAAAGTATAAACTATAAGTAACGATGAAAGGTCATAATGATTTTGTTCTGGTATGTGAAGTATAAGAGAATTTAGATTAACACATTCTTAGACATGACAAGATAAGAAATGGAAGAATAAAAGTTTGCATATAGCGTCCTACCGTCTTGTAGAAAATATTTGATTTAATCTATTCACAAATTCCAATGAGAAGATACATTGATAATCTTTGGCAGAAACAGGTAAAGGAAAACTATAGGGATGAATATATTCTAAACCAAATTATGATTTCCTCTATAAGTAGATTATATAAGTAGTGAAATATTGACTCAACCATCATTTCATTAGGATTTGCATTTTGCATAACTAAGTAGTCAATATTGACATTTCAGTTGGCATATCTCTATGATTATAAAACTAGATAAAAGAAAACTAATAGTGAACATATTAATTTTACCCAACATGTGTGTTTAAACCAATATTTGAAAGAGGAATTATAACATTCACCTTTATTGAGAAACTCTTGAACTCTTATGAGAACGTAAAGTTTACTTTCTTTTTTTTTTTTTTTTTTTTTTACAGTTCAAGAGTCACGTTGGTAAATAGCAAAAGCTTTAGACTCGGATAAAAAATCAGTTGTATATAATTGGATTTTTACTACGCAAATACGTATGTGAAACCATATATATATATATATATATATATACATATATATATATATATATATACATATATATATACATATATATTTATATATATGCATATACATATATATATATATATATATACACATATATATTTATATATATGCATATATATATATATATATATATGTGTGTGTGTGTGTGTGTTTGTATATATACATATACATACACATATATATGTAGATATATATATATATATATATATATTTATATATATATATATACAGTATATACATATATATATGTGTGTGTGTGTGTGTGTGTATGGATTTGTATAAATGTATGTATATGTATTTGTATATATGTATGAATATGTATTTGTATATTTGTATATATATATATATATATATATACTGTATGTATGTATGCATATGTATATATATGTAATATACATATATATGATTATATATGAGTATATATATTTATATGCATACATATGTATGTATACACACACACACACACACACACACACACATATATATATATATATATATAAATATATATATATATATATATATATATAGTATTAATATTTTAGTTATGTATTGTTGTAAGAAGTTGTTTTGTATTATTGTAAGATGTAAAAGATGTAAATCATATTTTTACTATTTTTTTTTTTTTTTTTTAAATTCGAGGCTAATCACTATATTTCATCTTGAAGCATTTGAAATAAATTTTAATTGGCTTATACGAATGCATTTAGTTACGGGTCAAGCTGATAACCCCCTTTATAATTGAAATTGAAGTGCTATAATTTATATAATTTCTAGTTGAGAATCATTTACGTTATAGTACCAAATTTAATCTCTTTTGCTAACTAAGCTCAAGTAACTTACTATGCTTGAAACTAATTTGAATAAGATAGGAAAAATTTTAAATAATATAAAATACTTCAGAATTTCAATGCCATAGTGTTTATTGTTACTTCTTATGGATGTTGGTTTAGTCAGCTTTAGCCATAAAGATAAACATTTCATAAAGTTTCATCTATGAATTAATTCTGTTTTACAATTTCATTCATATACTACAGACATTTGTTGATGAAAAATATGCGTGTTTGTGGATTGTTATTTCATAATACTTGTGTAATTTGGATATTACTGTTACAGGAATGTTTTATGATAGGCTATTTCCCAAACATTAGATGCCGCTATTCTGTGCACGATTTTCATATAAAATATTCCATTCTTCTTCTGAACTAAACTACTTCCTTTATAGAAATCCCCCCCCCCCCCACCATCACCCACCCCCGAAAAGAGAGCCTTTGCCCGGTCTTAGGATATTGCATATCAGGTATTCGAAGAATGTGAGCTTTTATATTCGAAACCACCATTTTCTATTGCACATCTTCACAGAAAAGCAATAGACCTGTACAATGCACTACGCCGGTAATGCCTCCGGGTACGTCCGGCGTATCTTATTCGCGAAATAAGATCTGGCAACGTTTGAATCTACACAATGGTTTGCGTCATATTCAATTCTCCGTTATGGGTCTTCGTAAGACACAATTGGAAAACGTTCTGAACACGATGAGGTGGGGCTTTTCATTGTGTTTTATTTCGTATTTTGTAGTAAATATAACTTTGAACGTGAACTTTCGATAAATCGCGTGTCGCATCATTCAGCAAGGGTTTTGAAGAGAGAGAGAGAGAGAGAGAGAGAGAGAGAGAGAGAGAGAGAGAGAGAGGGGGGGGGTTTTACTGTATATAGACTACCTATTCACCTCACTATAACAGTTCATATGGCATCTCCATTCCCTCTCCATTTCTTACAGTTTGCTGCAAAATCTCTCGAATCTTATTTAAATGACCAGCTACAGACCTTCACTCCTGTTGTATTTAGGCAACAATGACCTCCCCTGTGTCAGGGCCTGGCCCTTAGTCCATAATAAAACAAACGATATAAATTTTTTAATGTAACACTGAACCAATTATTTAGAATATTATGACCAATGAATAGAACATTAAAGATTACGAGTGAGGGTGGGGTTTAAGGAACTCATGAACCAAGTATTCAACTGAGTTATTTGTAACAAACATTGTATGGATTATAGTGTAATTTAGATAAAAACTTATTCAATACTTAGATAAATATACATAGCTTAATTATATTAGATTGGTTAAATTGAAACATTTAGAGAGAAAATACTCATTTCTGACAACTGGACGTGGTTTCTGCAGCTTTACTATATCAGCTTTCTTGTCTTGGCTACTATGCTAGTTTTCTTTTTCGATTGAGTACGTTTGTTGTTATTTATATTTTTTTATGCTTATGCAATTTTCCTGAGACTACTAGAAAAAATATTGTAGAAACAGCTTTTAAATTTTGTACAGTAAATGTAAGAATATTTTCTTTTCATCTATTTTTATTTTTCAAATTTCAGTAAATAAGAGTGCAACAACCAATTATGAGTAATCACAATTTTATACAGTTACAAGCCAGCTCTCTAAGAGTCAAGCTAGAGTCATTTGGCTGGTTAATCGCTTCCTAACAACAACAACAACAACAACAACAACAACAACAACAACAACAACAACAACAACAATTAAAACCAGAAAAGTAAATATGTTATAAAAGTTAAATAGCATTAAGAAGACCCGTTTCTGATATGAATTTAGAAATGTCCCTAGCATTGTACGACACATCATGTCCAAGGATCTTGGCAAGGATGAACTTGCCATCCTCAACCCGAGCCTCAGACAGATATCTATTTATTTTTGTGGTATAAGTGGGGACAACAATATCAAAAATATAAGTTACATTATCCTAAACACTAAAATGATGTGTCAGTGTCTTCTAAAAAATACATAAAAGATATTTTTCATTAGCTGTGTTATAACTTGTTCAGTTCATTAACATATGTTACTGAATTTTGATGGAGTTTCAGTACATACACTAAAAGTTCAATGTGGCTGGAAATGCAGAGGTAAAATGTGAGCAATATACCTATGTCCAATAATGTTTACAGGTTCGCTATTACTAGACACTAAGCAATACTAGGCAAGCAGTTGATTCCAACAGTCTTTCCTTTTCTCTAGGAAACTTCAATGCAACTAATAACGTAAATGTTTTTTTTTTTATTATTGAATGGGCTGACATAAGTCTTTTTTATAGTTTATATATGAAATATGTGGTTTAATGTTGTTACTGTGTTTAAAACATTTTATTTCAATTGTTCATTATTTCGCATGTCGTTTATTTATTTCCTTATCTTCCTTTCCTGACTGGGCTATTTTCCCCTGTTGGAGCCCCTGTGCTTATAGCATCTTGGTTTTCCAACTAGAGTTGTAGCTTAGCAAGTGATAATAATAATAATAATAATAATAATAATAATAATAATAATAATAATAATAATAATAATAATAATAATAATAATAATAATAATAATAATTTTTCCTGTGTCAAAATGTAGAATAATGATTTTGATCTAATAGTTAAATTGGATTATCTTTGCATATTTCAAACTATGAACAAAATCAGTGGTATGAGCCAATATTTTGTTTAATTAATGTTACTAAAATTATGGTATGCACTACTCTTATTTCATAGTTTGTCCGTTACGTTTTTGTTTCTTTAACGCGCTAGACTGCTTTCTCAGTATGTAGTAGTGTAGTGTAGTGTTCTGCTTTCCGAACGAGAGTTCCACCAAGACATATGTAGTATCAATGAAAACTATTTAGGAATACTATACGTGAAAAAAAAAATTTTACTGGAAGCTTTTTACACACAAGGTTCGATAATTTGTAGGAGAGTGGTTTCGAGTGTACCTTTCTGGGTATCTCCCTTCCACCATGATATGCTTACTCCATGGCACCGCTGAGCATGTTAGTATATATATATATATATATATATATATATATATATATATATATATATATATATATATATATATATATATATATAGATAGATAGATAGATAGATAGATAGATAGATAGATAGCTAGATATATATACATATATATGTATATATATGTGTAATATATATATATATATATATATATATAATATATATATATATATATATATATATAGATATATATATATATATATAATTGACCCACATAGTTGAACTATCGGTAAAGCGTAAGAAGGAAGTTGATGATTTTACTTTTTACTTTTACTTCCAGGGGTTTATTTCTTTTTGTTTCTTAGTTTACTTAGAACCTATTAATCACAAATTTAAAGTAACGTTTTCTTAACTTGGCTTTTTATATCAATGTCTTTTTATATCAAATTTTATCTATTCCAAATTTTAAGATAGAAAATAAAAGCATTTGGCTGTATACTTTGTAGTACGAAATATTCTTTAATTATTCACTGTTACTATTTGTAAATATTACAGGCTTAAGATAATGTACAATTATTAGGGCTACTAACTTTTACCAGAAACATTTTTAATAATGGACAATTTTCAGATTGGATGGTGCGACCTCAGGAGATATTGATTAAGGACTACAATCTCAATGAATTTTCAACTTTTTGACTGTTTGGTTTGGTTGAAGGCTGTTGCTGGAAATGCTGTTGCTGGAAATGTTGTTGCTGGAAATGATGTTGCTGGAGATGCTGTTGCTGGAAATGCTGTTGCTGGAAATGTTGTTGCTGGAAATGTTGTTGCTGGAGAAGCTGTTGCTGGAAATGCTGTTGATAATCTTTAAATTACTTCATCCTAACTGGAAACGATGCAAAGATCATTGATAAATATTTCGATGAAGATGTCTAATGGAATCTTTTTTAAACAAGTTTTGTATTGAAAGATTTGGCAAACTATAACTGTTTGAAATTCCGGTAAATTGGTTAAATGGTAAGTTATAACGAAGAAGAATTCAACTTTTTATTTATGGTGGATTTTCTTCATTGATAAGAAATTTGACGCTAGGTATTTTGATAAATCTTACTACTAATAAATTTGCCTTGAGTTTTTAGAAACATTGGCTAATTATATCTTATGTTAGCCTTTGAAGACAATTTCAACTTGTACTAGTTTATTTGAAAACATTTAAAACTTTAAGGGTTTAATTGTAAAATCTTAAAATAAACTTCAAGATTACTTCATGGTTGTCCTTTTGGTTTTGTCGTGGTTGTCCTATTGGTTTTGCCTATTGTCTTTAGGCTACTACTGAAATTTTTTTGAAAAGAAATGTTAATTTTTCCTTTTTGGTTTAAAGGCGTGAAATTAATGATCAAATGTAATTTAGCAAAGTCTCTTTAACAATAAAACTGGTTTTAAGAGGGTGACTTTCAATAAGAGAAACCGCATGGTGATCTCTCAAAAATATGTATAAGATGAGGCCTATGAAAACATACTATCAATTTAATTTCGACTTCAGTTGTAATGATTTCAAATGAAAAGCTTTATTCCCTAACCAACGCTTCATCGATTGGAAAAATAAAGGATTGATTGGCGTTGATTGGCGTTTCTCAGAAAGCTGAACAATGAAACTTTAATGGATTGGCGTTTCTCAAAGCTGAACACTGAAAATTTAATGGATTGGCGTTTCTCAGAAAGCTGAACAATGAAACTTCAATGGATTGGCGTTTCTCAGAAAGCTGAACAATGAAACTTTAATGGATTGGCGTTTCTCAGAAAGCTGAACAATGAAACTTTAATGAATTGGCGTTTCTCAGAAAGCTGAACAATGAAACTTTAATGGATTGGCGTTTCTCAGAAAGCTGAACAATGAAACTTCAATGGATTGGCGTTTCTCAGAAAGCTGAACAATGAAACTTTAATGGATTGGCGTTTCTCAGAAAGCTGAACAATGAAACTTCAATGGATTGGCGTTTCTCAGAAAGCTGAACAATGAAACTTTAATGGATTGGCGTTTCTCAGAAAGCTGAACAATGAAACTTTAATGGATTGGCGTTTCTCAGAAAGCTGAACAATGAAACTTCAATGGATTGGCGTTTCTCAGAAAGCTGAACAATGAAACTTTAATGGATTGGCGTTTCTCAGAAAGCTGAACAATGAAACTTCAATGGATTGGCGTTTCTCAGAAAGCTGAACAATGAAACTTTAATGGATGGCTTATGCGAACACTTGAGTAGTTTGCATCAAACGGAAGTGTAATGATGCTCTAGTGTTCATAAAAATTAGTGATTAAGCGTTTTGATATTCTAATCTAACATCTTTAGGCTCCATCCATCCAACTATCTTTGTTCGACGAACTTTAAGGGGACTTCGAAAACGTAGAAGCAGCGATCTCAAAGTTCTTTCTAAAGTGTTTTTTAGAGATTACAAGTTTAATATAGTGAGGGATCATCATCAGGCTCGGTCAACATGACCATGTTTGTTCGACGAATTTTAAGGTGACGTCGTAAGCGTAGAAGAGGCGAACAAAGTTGTATGCAAGTATTTTTGTTCGCGTGATTAAAGATCCTTGTTGTATTATACTAATGCATCGTATTTTCTGATAATGTAGCTTTTAATATGATTTTAGCAGAAAAAAAAATTGATTTTGTATCCTGTTTGGTAACTGTAGGCTCCAGTTTTGAGATATGATTGTAATACGTATTTAGATCCATTCTCATTTATGAAATGTATTTCTGATTCACTTTACAACTCCCGTAGTATTGTATCATGACTTAAAATTTCCTCCTTTGTAACCGCACTACACTAAATTTTCTTCTTCCTTTTTTTCTGATACACAGCAATGACTATACACACAAGAATTTTCGTTTTGCACTTACGACTGTTCTTTTTCTACTCTACCAATCACTCTTGCTGCTGTCACCAGGCTCTCGCTGCTCAACTGTCATCGTTTGGACGCAATAATAAAGACCTTTACCGAAATTTGTTCGATAAGAAACTATGTTCACTGAACAATGTTTTGTCGTGTGGACGGTGCCTTGGTGATATTGTTGTGGAACGGAAAGTGCCATCAGTGTTGGCTAAAACTTAAGATTATCAGGGTTGTTGAGAGATTGGTCAGACTTATGACTGTTTTGAAATTGGTCAGACTTATGACTGTTTTGAAATTGGTTAGACTTATGACCGTTTTGAAATCTGGTTAGACTTGTAATTGTTTTGAGATTAGTTAGACTTATGATTGTTTTGAGATAGGTTAGGCTTCTGACTGTTTTGAAATTAGTTAGACTTATGATAATTTTGAGATTGGTTAGACTTCGGACTGGTTTGAAACTGGTTATACTTCTGACTGTTTTGAAGTTGGTTAGACTTCTGACTGTTTTGAGATTGGTTAGACTTCTGACTGTTTTGAAATTGGTTAGACTTCTGTTTTGAAATTGGTTAGACTTCTGACTGTTTTGAGATTGGTTAGACTTCTGACTGTTTTGAAATTGGTTAGACTTCTGTTTTGAAATTGGTTAGACTTCTGACTGTTTTGAGATTGGTTAGACTTCTGATTCTTTTGAAATTGGTTAGACTTCTGACTGTTTTGAAATTGATTAGACTTATGACTGTTTTGAGATTGATTAGACTTCGGACTATTTTGAGATTGGTTAGACTAAGGACTGTTTTGAAACTGGTTAGACTTCTGACTGTTTTAAAATTGGTTAAACTTAAGGCTTTCTGAGGTTGGTTACTTTTATGACTGCTTTTGCAATGAGCTCAATGTTTTGTCTGAAATATTCTTGGTCTCAAAGACAGCGTACAAATTAATGAAGTATGTGTTAGTCTAGGGATTGTATAACCCATAAAAGCAACTTGTACAGGGAAAACAACTTTAAAATTCATAAATATTGTCAGTCTGTAATGTTAAACTGTGGCTAGAGATCACTTAGCTTTTCTTGGTTTATTCATATCGAGTAACCTAATTTTTGTGGGTAATGACATTTCTAGGTTCTAGGAAAACTTTTCAAAATTTTTAACAAGTTTTGCTTGATCACTGGTAACTTGGTAAATAGAATAAGTGCAACGGGTTGATAATCATACAAGCAATTATAAGTTTTACTGTTTGAAACTTCAAATAAAACTAAAAACATTTTTGCTTGCATGATGTTCAGAAAACGGTAGAGCTAATCTTAAGGGATTTACTGTATTCAGTTTTGTATCCCAAGGTCATTATTCCTTTGTAATTTTAGAAATATTATTTTAAACTTCTCTAAACATTTTAACAGCAATAAAAGTTGAAAACTAATTAAAGGTTTCATGAAATAAAGCTTGATGTTTACAAAAAAGCCTTCATACTTTAATAAAAATAAATAAAAATAATAATAATCACCTTCATAGTCCTCAGCCCTGTAGGCCTGGGTCTTCTAACTCTTCTATTACCTTATGGAGACCAGCTAAACATTTGGTGAGCTAATATCTCTTTGGGGAGTGCGAAGAGCATGCCTAATCGCCTCCTACCCCTTGAGTAATCTCTCTTAAAGTTTCATTTCTAATCCTCTCCTGCCATCTAATTCGAGGGCTTGGTTCTTATACATACTAAATATGTTGGACATTGCTTCATTATCCTACTACGAGTCGTGTCCATACGGTACACCGATCTCACTAAACTGATATATAGCCTGATTTTTGTTGTTGTTGTAATTTCAGACTATTTGATTTCTAAATTTTACTTGTCTGATTTGCTTTTTTCAATCTTTCATTAAACTCCAATTCTAAAGACCCTGTGTTAAAGATCGTAGTTCCTAAATACTTGAATGATTCTACCTTATTAATACTTTCTCCTTCCAATGATATATCATCTTCTATTGCATATTCCTTTCTCTTCATCTCTGTCTCTCTTCTATTTATCTCCAGGCCAACCTTCTGCGATATTTTATGCATTTTGATAAGGAAGTATTGGAAATCCTTGCTTTTTTGCTAATAAAGACGTCGCCATCAGCATGCTCAAAGTCAGCTAATTCCCTAATACAAACCCAGTCCAATCCTTCTCCACCATCTCCAACTGTTCTAGGCATTGCAAAATCCACGAGGACGATAAACAACGTGGTTGACAAGGCATCCCCTTGGAGTACTCCGCTGTTCACTGTAAATTAATTTGATAAGACTCCACTAACATTAACTTTACATTTGCTATGCTCATGAACAAACCTAATCAAATTTATATATTTAAGAGGAATTCCATAATAACGCAAGATTCTCCACAAAATTAGCCAGTGCTCACTATCAAAGGCTTTTTCATAGCCCACAAATGCCATAAAAAGTGGATTTCTATATTCTACTAATTGCTGTACATGTCTCAAAAGGAAAATATGGTCAGTACAACTTCTACCTTTTTTAATCCTGCTTCTTCATCTCTCAGATTTTCATTAATTGTTCTCTCTAGTCTCTTTAGAATAAGCATACTATACATTTTCATGCATACATACATACATACATACATATATACATACATACATACATACATACATATTTAAATCATTATACTTGAATACACATAAGTAACTAATGATATAGCGAAAAAAATCCAGCTGTGCCACTCTAATGACCGCACACTTCTTGGAAGAAAAGTAAAAAAAAAAAAAAGAATCCTCACCGGGCTCGAATAAATTTCACCAGACGACATGCACTAAAAGCTCTTGCATATTATTAGGTAATCAGAGAAAATTCCTTCCCTCGGGGATTCATTTGGTGGTAGGCTGGGAAATGCGAGGCGCTTTCACTCGGTAAGGAATTTAGCTGATGCAGTAGAGAGTCTGAGAAAGATTTCATCGCTGGCAATAAGTCTGAGAAAGATTCCATCGCTGGCGATGAATCAGAGAAAGATTTCATCCCAAGCGATGAGTCTGGGAATGATTCCATCGCTGGCGATGAGTCTGAGAAAGATTCCATCAATGGCGATGAGTCTGAGAAAGATTCCATCGCTGGCGATGAGTCTGAGAAAAATTCCATCGCTGGCGATGAGTCAGAGAAAGATTCCATAGCGAGCGATGAGTCTGAGAATGATT
The DNA here is from genome assembly GCF_036898095.1 of Palaemon carinicauda. NCBI lineage: Eukaryota > Metazoa > Arthropoda > Malacostraca > Decapoda > Palaemonidae > Palaemon > Palaemon carinicauda. Next base: position 102,083,595 of record NC_090744.1, read on the forward strand.
CCATCGCTAGCGATGAGTCTGAGAAAGATTCCAATGCTGGCGATGAGTTTTAGAAAGATTCTATCGCTGGCATTCCGTATGAGAAAGATTCCATCGCTGGCGATGAGTCTGAGAAAGAGTCCATCGCTAGGGATAAGTCTGAGAAAGTTTCCATCGCTGGCGATAAGTCTGAGCGAGTGGTGTGGACATGAGTTATATCCTTTAGGAGATTTCTTAAAGGACATGCGAGGATATGATTTACGCTTGCGTGTTGGGCTTCTCAAGGTTTGCTTTATCCCCGCGTGTTCATGGGAAATATCTTTTTGTTCTTAGTGTGCTTGAATACACATGCATTTCTCTCTCTCTCTCTCTCTCTCTCTTCTCTCTCTCTCTCTCTCTCTCTCTCTCTCTCTCTCTCTCTCTCTCTCTCTCTCTCTCTCTCTGTACACTTACACGTACAGACATACATGAATATATATATATCACTAACACTCATGATTTTAATTGATGTAAATATCAACCACAATGGCATTCGATATCGAATTTTATCTTTGGGAATGTATATCCACTGTAAATTCATTTTTTATAACAGCTTCTGGCCGGGCAAAGATTCGAACCTATGTCTCTTGGCCGAAACCATGCCTGCAGGGACTCTAAACAACCATGGTTAGAGTACGTGCGGTTGGAAAACTTTCTTCCTGACCCTTTAAATCAGTATAAATATCAGTAAAGCTCATCTTTTAAATTTATTATTATAAAGCGTAGTGTAAAATCAATAGTATTCATTTGATCAAATCCAGTTAAGGAAAGTTAAATATCATTTTGTGGGGAAATACCGATAAATATACGAACTTCTATAATCATAATGAACTGTTAGTATCAGTGAATCTAAACCAAATTGATGATAATTTTCTGGGAAGAACTTCCCATTTGATGGAATGAGCCTATATTTACTTCCACTTTCTTTAAAGGAGAATAGAATGGCTGGCTCATATTTCACGTGTCACCTCCCTAACGAGGCTTATAAATCGCCCACGTAATGAGAAGCAGAAAAATGCCGACCTTGAGCCAAGAAAGGATAAGTGATGCTTAACTCGATCCAAAAAGAATAAAAAAGAAGAAGATAACGGTAACGAGAATTAGCCTAAATTGTCTTTTATTATTATTATTATTATTATTATTAGTAGTAGTAGTAGTAGTAGTAGTAGTAGTAGTAGTAGTAGTAGTAGTAGTACTACCCTAGCTGTAAAAAGCAAGATGACATAAGCCCAAGGACTCCAACAGGGAAAAATAGTTCAGTGAGGAAAGGAAACAAGGAAATAGATAAACTACAAGAAAAGTAATGAAAAAAAATATTTTAAGAATAATAGCAACATTGAATTAGATCTTTCTTTTATAAACTATAAAAAAACTTAAAAAAATAGGAAGAAAAATAGGATAGTCTGCCCAAACGTACCCTTAAGCAAGAAAACTCTTAATCAAAGACAGTGGAAGACCATGATACAGAGGGTATGGCACTACCCAAGATTAGGGAACAATAGTTTTATTTTGTAGTGTCCTTCTCCAAGCGGTATACTGCAAGCATTGATAAAGGGTATTGTGGTATTCGGTCAGCGTTTATGTCTCAGTTTTTCATTTCAACTTCGTTCAATAAAATTTCTTCAGTCTTGTTGCTGAATCTCTTATGTTTTACTTCATTAAGCAAACACGGGATTTTCCTCCCTGGGCATATTGCTAGGCTCTGTTGATCTATAAATCAACGTAGAAGCTTTAATAAATTATCTGTCCATAACTAAAACATGATACCGATATTGTTTTAATCAAAGAACCGATTTCAGGAATAAATAAGAATATAATATATTAGATAAAAATAATCCCATTTAAACTGTATTGTAAATTACCCCGCAATACCATACTAAAACGACTCTGGAAAATTATTCTCTTGTCTTACTCAGCCTTCTCTACTTCTTGAAGAGATATGGAACCTGTGCTCAAGTTGGTTTTGATCAAACGTGATACAACCGACAAAATCTATTGTAGAAATCTCTCTCTCTCTCTCTCTCTCTCTCTCTCTCTCTCTCTCTCTCTCTCTCTCTCTCTCTCTCTCTCTGTTGTGGCCTGATTAGTAATGTCTTTGCTCAGACACGTTAGTGCCATTAGTGTTTGCAACCTTAATATCTTTGTGAGGTAAGGTTAGGGGGTTTTTGGGGAGCCTATAGGCCTATCTGCTGAGTCATCAGCAGCCATTGCCTTGCCCTCCTTTGTCCTAGCTTGGGTGGAGAGGAGGCTTGGGTGCTAATCATATAATATATGGTCAGTCTCTAGGGCATTGTCCTGCTTGCTAGGGCAATGCCACTGTCCCTAGTCTCTACCTTTCATGAGCGGCCTTTAAACCTTTGAACCTTTAAATGTTAAAGAAATTTTCTATTTTGTGCAGAATATACCCTTGCTTTGTCGACAGTTTCCACTTACACATTTTGTTCTTAAAACAAATTTTTTTCTTAAGTTCCCAAACAATTAATGCTGAAAACGCATTCTTTATCCTATCTTCGATCACATTTTATCTTCAAAAGTACGTAGGTATTTTCATCAGTGAAGCATAATAGAGAATTGATCATTGCCTTACAAACAAAACGTCCTCCGAAGTTTCCTAAGAATTCTGCTTAAAGATGATAAGATAGCTTTTTCGTCCATTTTCCTTCATATTCTACGTTCAAAGGTCCTTTGGTATTTCAAACTCAAATATCACGGCGTAAGAAATTCTAAACCTTTCGGGCGCTGAGACAATAAGAGCTTTCAATTGAGATTCTGAATATTCAAAACTGCATAAGGAAAGAAAACAATTTTGGATCCAGGAAAATATTAAAGGAAGACATCGAGGAAAATATTAAGGGAAGATATCGAAGTGTTTGTAGTCTCATGTGTCGAAATGTCAATTTCGGACTAAATTGAAGTTCATAAATGATAAGAAATATGACCTGCGAGGGTATGATAAAATCCGCCATAAAGTCCACAAGAATTAAATGTATCCGAAAGTTATAATAAATTTCGCACTAGTCTTTATACTTTGTGCTTTTGGCTATGAAAATAAAATATTTTCCCCTTTACTGCTAAATATCATCCTGATGAATATTTTTTCATGAAATAAACCAAATACTGAAATGACTTTTTCGTGAAATTCGGGAATC
>NC_090744.1:102096761-102119261 GCF_036898095.1 Palaemon carinicauda
AGTCAGCTTGCAAAAATTTTACGCCCTCATTTGCAAAAATATAAAATTTCCTCCAATTATGGTGAGTCTATATTTTGTGAATTCGTGATCATATTACCTCAAATGATTTATAGATATAGAAATAATGGATCATAAAATAATTTTTTTTCATTTATCCTCAGATTATTTTCTGATCTTTCTATTTTCCATGCGTATCGGTGATTTAAGGAGTGCAGATGATACATTTTTCGTTTGAATACCACCGACGTAGATTATCCTAAAAACAGGTAAGCAAAATACCATTTAGCTTTAAGTTCTAAATAAAAAAAAAAGGAAATTAGATGTCTTACTAATAAAAGTATACCTTTGCTGAATATTCATAAGGATTTAGACACATGCTTTATGTTCTATTTATTCAAAGTAAGATATAAAAATATATATCATTTTAATCTAGAATAAAAAATGGTTTATCAAATGAAAGGATTTGTTTGATATATATTTCTATTTTTTTATGATTAGTGAAAATGAAATCTTCAAAAAGCGTAAGACAACAGCTTGGGATCAATAAAAGTTTCCAGAAAAGGTAATAACAAATCATTTAAGCGAAATCTGTATTTGTCATTAATATCAGCATTCCTACCTGGAAGAGCAGAATTATGGAAGCTTCAAGGCAACATTAAGGGACGGAGATAGTAATAAAACAAGTATAGACAATAGGACAGGGAACAACTTATGCAATTAGATTAGGCCAGGTAAGGCAATTGTATTAATAAGTACATATTAAAGTAAGGAGCAAATATTTAGTCATCTTCAGCAAAATAGCATCTGCACCAAGTTTGAAATTGTAGTTTTCTAATTCACTTATTTAATTTTAAGGACCATTCAATAACTTGGCCATGTCCGTAATAAAATTTTGAGATTTATGTATAATATTAAGATTCAGGATAAAGACCAGACTGTTAAATTTTCAATATTAAACTTACCCGATAATCATGTAGCTGTCAACTCCGTTGCCCGACAGAATTCTACGGAAGGGATACGCCAGCGATCGCTATACAAGAGGGGGGTGTACTCACAAGCGCCACCTGTGGCCAGGTACTGCAGTACTTCTTGTTGACACCACCTCAATTTTTCCTCTGTCGTGCTTCCGGCAAGACGTTCATGGATACGCTTATAATTTTGGAGTCTTGTTCACGGTTTTTGGTGAAGTATTGCTCTAAGATTTCAGCTTTCGCTATTCAGGAAGTTTTATTATTAGCTTAGCTAGCTTTTGGAATTAATTTGATTAATTATGGTGACGAAGAGAGTATGAACTCTCTTTCACCTTTAAATGGCCGACCCTTCCCTTAGACGGAAGTGTTGGTGTCTAAGAGAGTATAGACTCTCTTTCTTAATTTTGCTTAACAAAAGTTATAGATTTATTTTATATCTCTCCGCCTTTTATAGGCCTCTTCGATTAACTTCCTTTTTTTTTTATAAACTTATTAAAATTAATTTTTATATTTGTTTATATTCGACCTTTCCTAATAGTAGGCGGTCTTTTCTTGTACCGAAGTTAATTAACATTGAGCCCGTCATTTCGGTTTTACCTGTTAACATATTATGCTATTTTAATGTTTTTGAAAGAATTTCTTTGATAGTCTCGTACTGTTTTCAAAGTTGAACTAACGTTTTGTTTTGTCTCTGCAGTTGTTGACGTTCAGAACGTTCAACTTGCGCTCTATCGTTACGATAGAGAGAGAATTTTCACGGTGTCACGTTGCAGTAAGAGTAACCGTTTCTAACGTTTTGTTCATTCTTTCTTAGCTTAATGGTTTTTATTCTAATAAAGGAACTTTTTATTTGGGAAATATTTCAGTTTTTTTCCTTTAACAATAATATGTTTTAACGATATATATGATTGGGCTCTTCTCTCAGGTTCTAAGTCAAGAGAGAGAGAGAGAGAGAGAGAGATAGAGACGGAGGGAGAGAGAGCTGGATAAACGTTTCGTTCAAGCGAGTAACGTTGTTATCGTTTTTGCTCTTCTCCCTAGTCTCTTTAGGGGAAGAAGGTAAACGTTTCTAGAGTTTTATTCTTGTTCTCAAGCTTTATGCGGTGAGAGATTTTAAACGTAGTTTATTTGATCTAGTGTTTAGTCTCTTTCCAGCCACTGAATTATTTATCTTTCATTAGATTTTTCTGTTACATTGTAATTCTGTTTTCGCAATTACTAACTTTTAAGGAAGGATAGAATTGCGTGTTTCAGGTACAAACCACTTAAAGTTTCGAGTTCAGTGAAATAAGTGCAAACAGAAAATCAAAAGTGATAAGTGATTAGCGCAAAGTGTGTCAGTGTTGTGCGTGAGGGTACTTCTGTGCGTGCCAGTCGTCCTCCCAGTCCGGGACCTCTTGCAAGCTCCCAAGCCCAGGGGAGAAGCAATGTCGAAGGGCAAAAGGGTTCGGCAGGCCTTGATCGGCGCACAGAAGTATCCTCGGTGGTTGCGGGCGTGTCTTACAGAGACCGTCACTCCCACCCGCAGACGATTGAGCCCTTATTTTGCTCGTCTGCAGAAGAAATTTCGGGGAGAAAACGCTGGACTCAGGTCTCAAGACCTCTTAAACGTAAAGTCCAGACCTCTAGAGTTCAACAACCCGGATGCAGTCATTGGGTTAGCTCTGACTCTCCGCAGTCATCAGGTGACTGCACACCTCCTAAGAGAGGTAAGGCGATGCCTCAACAGACCTCATCTTCTGTTAAGGCTTTGCCTCAACAGACCTTATCGTCTGTTGATCCCAAGATTACTTTGCTGCAGTCCATGCAGTCGCAGCTTGCGGTCTTAATGCGTGAGTTTCAGGCTGAGAAGGTTACACCTCCTCCTGCGAGCGCTCCGCCTCACCGCAGTCCAGTCTGCCAGGCGTACGAAGTTGAGGTTCCTCAAGCTACCTTTCCGCGTTCGGAGTTGCCAGTTACCAGCGTTGTGCAGCAACCTCAACCTTCCTTAAGGCAACCTCAACAATGGGAGCAGGAGTCTTATGCCTTGAGGCAAGATTTTCTTGCAGTTAGACCATCTTTGAGGCTACAACCTTTTGAGGTACGACAACCTCTACCATCCTTGAGGCAGCCACCTCAGCTCTCGCAGCTACTACCTCAACTTTCCTCAAGGCGAGAGCCTCAACTCTTGAGACTAGCTCCTCAGGAACCTCAACTCGTGAGACAGGAACTGCGTTCTGCGCAGCCGCTACCTTAACTCTCGCAGCTCACACCTCAAGAACCTCAACTCGTGAGTCAAGAGCCTCTCTCTGCGCAGCCACCTCAACCCTTGAGGCAAGCGCAACTCTTGAGGCAGGAACCTCATGCTATGAGTCAGCCACCTCAACGCATGCATCTGCCACTTTCTCCTCAACTTGAGCCTCTTCCCATTCAACTTTGAAATAGCAAATGACAATAATAACACCTCATTACTTTCATAACTTGCATTTGTTATCATATACATGTATGCCTACACAAACATTATGATAATGGAGGTTATTCGTATTACTTAAATAAAAAAATATATATGTATTCCTTGCAATATATTTTTAACAAATCGCAAATATGGCAAAATATCTTCAAAACAAAAATGAATCATGAGTTATGAATGTAATTTAAATATTATGTTGATATTAAACCCCATGCAACATGCATGAAGTAATGCAGTGTTGCCAACAGGGCGAGTTTCCCTGTCCTGAGGTGAAGTAGATTATAGATCGTATATTTAGTGCAGCTTAATTCTACGATTATCATGCCGGCTATCAAATTCATCAACAAAACAGTCTAAATCAATTCCCTCGGCACGTGCACTTTCAATGGACAGTAATGCGATATTACTCAATCTAGCACTGGTCATGGAATTTCTGAGAAATGTTACACGCCATGCAACATGCTCTGCTTCTCTTACAGCATGCTCTACATACAGCATGATCTGCATACAGCATGCTCTGCATACAGCATGCTCTGCATACCTTACCGCATGCTTCTCAGTCACACATCTTTGGTTGTTGCCAACTCACTAGACTGTCAAGCAGTTTCATAACGTTGCCTTCTAGTCTGCTGCTTTTGCACCAGTGAAACCCTCACTGAGAGAACTTAGCTTTTCTCGGATATGGTCCCTGTAGATGAGAAAGTGCTTTTCTCCCTCCTTCTGATATTCCCTTGAGGACTCTGTCATTTGGAGAGGAGCCTTTAGCTGCGTAGCCTCCTATGGACTTTTATTTAAGCATAACATGCTTCCAGGGAAGGTAATGGTTCCACTTCAGTCGCTAACCCCGTCTGTTACCACACCTGCTCCCTTAGACCTTGAGCTGTGTTGCAAGACATGCAGTCCAAGCTTAGTCCTTGTTAGAGGATTTTTTTGTTTACGGAGTCAGTGTGTCACTGGGAAGACGTTCAACAACCAGCAGAAGTGACTTGTTGTGACGCAGTGCGGCAACCTCAGCAACCCGATAAGGAGTTGTCTGTACGACCCAGACAGTCTAGACAGCTTCGGGTTGTCACTGTACTTCCTCGCTTCCCCATGGTTGACAGTTCACAGACTGTGCAGCAGTACCATGATCTTGTGTCCGGCTCCGTCAGACGACTGGCTTTTAAGAGCTCCCACAAGTCGTCGCTGTCTGGAGATTCTCAGATGGACTATGGATCTGACCAAGGAACTGGGCCTCCTGGTCAATTTTGAGGAGTCTCAGCTCGTCCCATCCCAGACCATTGTCTACCTGGGTATGGATCTTCAGAGTCGAGCTTTTCGGGCTTTTCCGTCGGCCCCAAGGATCTTCCAAGCCCTAGAATGCATCCAGAGCATGCTGAGAAGGAACCGATGCTCAGTCAGGTAGTGGATGAGTCTAACAGGGACACTTTCATCGCTGGCCCTGTTCATCGTGTTAGGGAGACTCCACCTCCCCCCCCTTCAGTATCATCTAGCTGCTCACTGGATAAAGGACATTACGCTAGAAACGGTCTCAGTTCCTGTTTCCGAAGAGAGAAGGTCTTCTCTCGCGTGGTGTAAGAACAGCTTTCTTCTCAAGGAAGTCTACATTTGGCTGTTCAGAAACCCGACCGCCGTCTCCTCTCGGACGCATCAGACACGGGCTGGAGTGCGACTTTGGACGGACAGGAATGCTCGGGAACATGGAATCAGGAGCAAAGGACACTTCACATCAATTGCAAGGAGTTGTTGGCGGTTCTTCTGGCCTTGATAAACTTCAAGTCCCTCCAGCTTAACAAGGTGGTGGAGGTGGACTCTGACAACACCACAGCCCTGGCTTACATCTTCAAGCAGGGAGGGACTCTTTCGTGGAAGTTGTTCTAGATCGCAAGGGACCTCCTCATCTGGTCAAAAGATCGAAAGCTCACGCTGGTAACGAGGTTCATTCATGGCGGTATTAATGTCATGGCAGATCGCCTCAGCCGGAAGGGTCAGGTCATCCCCACAGAGTGGACCCTTCACAAGAGTGTTTGCAGCAGACTTTGGGCCCTGTGGGGTCAGCCAACCATAGATCTGTTCGCTACCTCGATAACCTAGAGACTCCTGTTGTATTGTTCTCCGATTCCAGACCCAGCAGCAGTTCACGTGGATGCTTTTCTGCTGGATTGGTCCCATCTCGACCTGTATGCATTCCCGCCGTTCAAGATTGTCAACAGGGTACTTCAGAAGTTCTCCTCTCGCAAAGGGACACGGCTGACGTGGGTTGGCTCCGCTCTGGCCCGCGAGAGAATGGTTCATAGAGGTACTGCAATGGCTGGTCGACATTCCCAGGACTCTTCCTCTAGGAGTGAACCTTCTATGTCAACCTCACGTAAAGAAGGTACACCCAAACCTCCACGCTCTTCGTCTGACTGCCTTCAGACTTTCGAAAGACTCTCAAGAGCTAGGGGCCTTTCGAAGGAGGCAGCCAGAGCGATTGCCAGAGCAAGGAGAACATCCACTCTCAGAATCTATCAGTCTCAAGGGGAAGTCTTCCGTAGCTGGTACAAGACCAATGCAGTTTCCTCAACCAGTACCACTGTAACCCAGATTGCTGACTTCCTGTTACATCTAAGGAAAGTAAGATCCCTTTCAGCTCCTACGATCAAGGGTTACAGAAGTATGTTGGCAGCGGTTTTCCACCACAGAGGCTTGGATCTTTCCACCAACAAAGATCTACAGGACCTCCCTAGGTCTTTTGAGACCTCAAAGGAACGTCGGTTGTCCACTCCAGGCTGGAATCTAGACGTGGTCCTAAGGTTCCTTATGTCATCAAGATTTGAACCTCTCCAATCAGCCTCTTTTTAGGACCTCACATTAAAAACTCTTTTCCTCGTATGCTTGACAACAGCTAAAAGAGTAAGTGAGATCCACGCCTTCAGCAGGATCATTGTTTTCACATCTGAAACGGCTACATGTTCCTTGCAGCTCGGTTTTTGCTAAACGAGCTTCCTTCACGTCCTTGGCCTAAGTCGTTCGAGATCCCAAGCCTGTCCAACTTGGTGGGGAATGAACTGGAGAGAGTACTTTGCCCAGTTAGAGCTCTTAGGTACTATCTAAAAAGGTCTTAACCTTTATGAGGACAATCAGAAGCCTTATGGTGTGCTATCAAGAAACCTTCTTTTCCAAGTTCTAAGAACTCAGTTTCTTACTATTCAGGCTTCTGATTAGGGAAGCACATTCTCATCTGAAGGAAGAAGACCTTGCTTTGCTGAAGGTAAGGACACATGAAGTGGGAGCTGTGGCTACTTCAGTGGCCTTCAAACAGAACCGTTCTCTGCAGAGTGTTATGGATGCAACCTATTGGAGAAGCAAGTCAGTGTTCGCATCATTCTATCTCAAAGATGTCCAGTCTCTTTACGAGTACTGCTACACCCTGGGACCATTCGTAGCAACGAATGCAGTAGTAGGCGAGGGCTCAACCACTACATTCCCATAATCCCATAACCTTTTAACCTTTCTCTTGAATACTTTTTATGGGTTGTACGGTCGGCTAAGAAGCCCTCCACATCCTTGTTGATTTGGCGGGTGGTCAATTCTTTCTTGAGAAGCGCCGAGGTTAAAGGTTGTGATGAGGTCCTTTAGTATGGGTTGCAGCCCTTGATACTTCAGCACCTTAGAGTTGTTCAGCCTCCTAAGAGGAACGCTGCGCTCAGTAAGGAAGACGAACTTATTTAAGGCAGAGTAATGGCTCAAGTCGACTTCCTTACCAGGTACTTGTAATTTCATTGTTATTTTGAATAACTGATAATATGAAATACGGGATACTTAGCTTCTTGATATACATGTACACTGGTTTTCACCCACCTCCCTGGGTGTGAATCAGCTACATGATTATCGGGTAAGTTTAATATTGAAAAATGTTATTTTCATTAGTAAAATAAATTTTTGAATATACTTACCCGATAATCATGATTTAATTGACCCACCCTTCCTCCCCATAGAACCAGTGGACCGAGGAAAAATTGAGGTGGTGTCAACAAGAAGTACTGCAGTACCTGGCCACAGGTGGCGCTTGTGAGTACACCCCCCTCTTGTATAGCGATCGCTGGCGTATCCCTTCCGTAGAATTCTGTCGGGCAACGGAGTTGACAGCTACATGATTATCGGGTAAGTATATTCAAAAATTTATTTTACTAATGAAAATAACATATTAACTATACAATTCGTAATGCCTGGTAGAAGATATAAACTTGGAGAGTCTGAATAAAATTAGCGGCCGAAATAACAAAAAGTTATATACATCACGCACAATGAACTAATTGAACGAAGTAGACAGGGTAATATTAAGGTCAGGAATAAGATTCTTTAATTTCCTCTTGTGTAGGTAGAGAGGTGGTGGTGGAAGGACGGAAATAGTAGTAATAATATAATTAGACAAAGTAATAATGAAAAATCAATTAGCGTGTAGAGACCTAAAATGTTTTTTTAAAAATGTCAAAATGCCAATTCTAAATCCAATTAAACATGAGGCAAATCGAATATGTAAGAAGTAAATTCATTATAAAACGACACGTAAAATATGAAAAAAAAAATATCTTATAATTAACGAAACATTGTTGATAAAATGTTCTAGGCGAGATCGATTCACTGTCGTAAATCGACTATCAGTCTTATTTAGCTTTTTAAGGTCTAACTCCATCCCCACATATCTTCTTTGTTTACTATATATAGTTGGTGCTTATTGAGAAATCCGGTAATTTTTTTTTTTATGTATGATAAAATGAATCATTTGCCTTGTTAAATTGTTAGCTTAAAAAATAATATAACAATTAAAAAGGCTACATTTTAGAGTATTTTCACTCCCTATACAATAAAGACTTTTGTATTATTTTTTTGCTCTTCTGTTTCTAACTTTGCTCGTAGAAATGACAAATGAATATGCCCAAATTGCTTACGTGCGATTCGAACTAAGATTGAACTTAGAAATAAAGTTTTTCTTTAACATACAATTAGTATTGGAAGTATGACATCCGATCATAATAACTATCTCCGGGTATTTAAATAGCCAAGAGTTGATATTTCCTGACTAACGAACAAGTACATTCTAATATTCATTTACCAGAACCTTCCATTTAATTTGTTTTTACCAAAATATTGAGAGAACACACGTGTTTATCAATAGGAACACACACAAACTCACATTGATGTAATTGGAAGGAAGGTTGACTATTACCACTTACGTGCCTGGATTCAGATAACTCTACGGGTTTATATATCAGTGTTTCACTAACTACTTGGATAGGGATTTAAACTATGGATTTTGTTGGGATATATTTTAAAGAAAAAAATTGATTTGACAAAAACGAAACTTATATATACAGTACACAGTAAATGGCTATGGTAATTGATGCACAAAATATTGTGTGAGAATATTACATGATGATAAAATCTACTGTCAAATATTATGAACAAGTATATGAAGACCATTGAATTACTATTAACACGGTTGATGTCAGTAATAAATCATAGACCATTGATGCAAAATAATCATCCAAAATTGAAAACAAAATTATGCAAAACTTGATGTTTTAAGAATATAACTACATGTAATATTTGTGATTTGAGACCATTTAATTTATATCTGCATATTTATTCAGAGGTTTTTCCTACAAATATTTAAAACTATTGGAAAAACATGTAAAATATCTTTTTAAAATATAGTTTTAGTTCCATGATTGCAGAACATATAGAGAGGGAACAATTTTGACACACTATTTCCTACTTACGAGTTCTTGAAACCGTTGTCATCATAATATCAATTATATATTTTATATATGTTTGCTATATTTATTTCATCAAATAGAATTCTTGTCATAAAATATAATACACCTTTACCATAAACTTGTTTTATGGGTGAAACTATACCATATTTTTTATATAAGAATTTCTTCAAGAAGTTAACGTCCACCAAAAACAACAGAATGGATACTTGCATATATGAATTACGGCAGCAACACTTAGTGAAACGTGAATATATAATACCATAGAGTTATATAGCTTTTGGGGGCTCTATCAGGAACTAACAGTTTTTCAATTAATTACACAATGGCAGTGAATAAATCATATTTCTTACATTCTAATATGTGTGCATAAGAGAGTTTGTGAGTATATTTAACTCTTACCTTTATTAGTTGCGTGTTTCGCTTCGAAGTTTGGAACAAAAAAATAGAATAAAACAACTTATCTTGATGTGGAAATTCTCTGGCAGCCATTTCCGTGTTTATTCAGGCCAGTAACGCGAAATATATTTCGGTTATTTCCACCAAAATGATAGTTCGTAAATTTGGGGAGTAGAAACTGTTGACCATTATCGCTGGCACGCGTGGGAAAACTGTTGAGGAGACGAGGAAGGTATGTGCTCAGCTGGCTGAGAATTTGAAAAAGGAAGGTTGAAGTAAATGAATATTTAAGTGAGAATTGTTTTTTTTCCAGAGAATAGAACTCTTGGACATGCTTCAGAATATTGATTTGAATCGGCAGTTTTACCTACAAATTAATTCCTTGGTTTATCTGTTATATTTTATAGTTTCACAATTGTAGGTGTAGTAATAATCCATTACTTGAAATTCTAGTTGCTTAATAAATTGTTACTCATGCAGACTATCTTATTAAGTAGAAGGAGGGGCCTTTTTTTAAGCTTCGATATCAAAATTAAAATCATATGGGTAAGAAATACTACTCAAATGTAGTTATATATACTGATATGATCTATCCTCTCCATTTCCCACATCTATGACTCGCTTTTTTGTTTTTCCTTTTGGCATGGAAAATCTAGATAAATATAGAAAGAAATCACTGTTGCTCCGCTAAGGTTATGAATAGTAACTTTATCTCACCTATATCTATTCAATTTTTATTTCCTTTTTGCTATAGGTAGAATTTATAAAACCAAACCAGATATATTATATTATCTTTGGTCATTGATTATTCTAGTAAGTTTTGGAATTAACATGATTACTAGATAAGCCAGCTTTCATCTTTAAAAATATATATATCATTTATCCTGCTTTAGAGATATTCGCTTCATCCAAATATTCTGTTGGTTGATTGAGATATTTCATTTAATTATTGAAATAATCGTCATAATTAGCTATTATGTCTCGGTTAGGGTATAAAAATTTGCCTACCTTAGTCAATTAAAAAGTCGGATCTCTATTGCAAAATAAATAAGTGATTTTTGTACAAGTTAATAATTTTAGTTTTCTTTCATTCATAAAAAGGACAACCGACCTTTATAAATAATCTTGCTTCACAAATGTCAGTATTCTGTACACCAAACCTTTTTCATGCAAAATCTTTAACTTTTCCTTCTCGTAGGTTGAAATAGTAGGATGGATCTAACTTTTGTTTAAATACCAGCGTTTAACTGGAACCTATATAATAATGGCGCCTAAACCTTTCCTCTTTATAAATAGCATCATCAATTTCCATTTACAATTCCAACTCCTCGTCATCGTCATCATGGTCTAGAGATATTTTCTCCTCAGAATAAGATTACGATAAAATTCACCTTCACCTCTCTCTCTCTCTCTCTCTCTCTCTCTCTCTCTCTCTCATTGATAAGCTCATCTACATTAAAAAGAAATCTCAACAGCTTTTCGATCCTACTCTCTCTCTCTCTCTCTCTCTCTCTCTCTCTCTCTCTCTCTCTCTCTTTTATTGCAAAGCTTATCTAGATCTTAGAGAAAACATCTTAACAGCTTTTCGTTCGTACTCTCTCTCTCTCTCTCTCTCTCTCTCTCTCTCTCTCTCTTATTGCTAGGTTTATACAGATTTAGAGAAAACATCTTAGCAGCTTTTCGTTCCTACTCTCTCTCTCTCTCTCTCTCTCTCTCTCTCTCTCTCTCATTGATAAGCTTATCTATATTTCAAAGAAAAATCTTAATAGATTTTCGTTCCTACTCTCTCTCTCTCTCTCTCTCTCTCTCTCTCTCTCTCTCTCTCTTTCTCTCTCTCTCTCATTGATAAGCTCATCTAAATTTTAAAGAAAACATCTTAACAGCTTTTCGTTCCTTCTCTCTCTCTCTCTCTCTCTCTCTCTCTCTCTCTCTCTCTCTCTCTCCCTTATTGCAAAGCTTATCTAGATTTTAGAGAAAACATCTTAACAGCTTTTCGTTCCTACTCTCTCTCTCTCTCTCTCCTCTCTCTCTCTCTCTCTCTCTCTCTCTCGTTATTAAGTTCATCTAGATTTTAAAGAAAACATCTTAACATCTTCTTGTTCCTACTCTCTCTCTCTCTCTCTCTCTCTCTCTCTCTCTCTCTCTCTCTCTCGATGATAAGTTCATCTGGATTTTAAAGAAAACATCTTAACATCTTCTCTCTCTCTCTCTCTCTCTCTCTCTCTCTCTCTCTCTCTCTCTCGATGATAAGTTCATCTAGATTTAAAGAAAACATCTTAACAGCTTTTTATTCCTACTCTCTCTCTCTCTCTCTCTCTCTCTCTCTCTCTCTCTCTCCTCTCTCTTTCTCTCTCTCTCTCTCTCTCTCTCTCTCTCTCTCTCTCTCTCTCTCTCTCTCAAGAACATCTTCACCATTATGGCAACCTTACATTCTCTTAATGTCTCTCTTAACAATTGAAGTGTTTCTGCATCAATTAAGGTTTCTAATGAGATTGCTGCTTTTTGATGATCCTCATTTCTCATATCTCTGAGCGCTATGAATTACAAATACTACTTTAGGGATCTTCAGTCGTCTTTCCTTTGAGAGTCTGAGGATTTTATGCTGTCTATTGCTGTTGGTAATAGATGTTTTGACACCATCATTGAATGAGATCAAAATGTACAATGGCTTATAGTAGTATTATAGTCTCCAGATGAAACAAATGTTCCACTTATAGAGGCTCAAAACTGGTAAATCCGTTTATATATCTGTTAAAAATCCTATGCTTTTTTAGCTTTTCGGTACTAATAGGGATTAGTGCTTATCAATAACATAGGGGTTTCTAAATAATATAGCTTTCTCACTGCTTCGTATGAGGACCCCACTTTTCTTGACCACTCTTAATACTTATTGAATATGCTTATGTATGTTTATTTCATAGGCACCAAGTTATTAATTACTCTGATTTTAAATTTGAAGTTTTAAACAGCGTAATTTGTTTTGTATGTTATGATACTTTTTAAGTTTTTATCCATTGAAACAAATAACTAAACAACAATGTAGTGAATAACATAAGTTATTTGTATTGTCATTGAATCTGATTATTGAATGCCATCGGTCCAACAAAATTGTTAATTAAAATTTATAATATACCTTTAAATGTACCCAAAAGAACCTTTTTGAGAGAGAGAGAGAGAGAGAGAGAGAGAGAGAGAGAGGAGAGAGAGAGAGAGAGAGAGAGAGAGGATTAAACTGGAGTCTCATTAAGCATTAACATATTCTATTAACTATAATAGAACTGGAATAGCGAAGCCTTAATTTGTAGGTGTTTATCGATGCAATGAATCCAAAACTAAATGTATCACGTTTCGAATTATCTTCATTACCATCTATTTGTAACATTTGATCGTATACTATGAGAACTTAGTTTGTTTCCTGAATAAACTGGTTTATATTTGTAGGATAAAAAAAATAACTATTTATGGGATACCGGAATCGATTAATGAGGTGTTGTTGTTGTTGTTGTTGTTGTTGTTGTTGTTGTTATCGTTGGTGTTGTTGTTGTTGTTGTTCAAATTAGGGGTATCTGAATGTGTATGTCAACTAGATCAATATCTAGAATTTTCCGAAAAATCTATCAATATAATATAGATTATAAAGTATTTTATAGTAGAGAGCCTTTATTAAAGGTAAATCGTAGTCATAAAACTAAAATTTGAGAATACGAAGATTTGATTTAAAACATATATCAGCCTTTCAATTTGTTTACCTATCAACATAGGATAAATTACTTAAAAAATAATTGATTGAGTTTGTCACACAGGACAGCTATCTAATACCCAACTGGTTTCACCAGTTTAAAAATATATCGGAAATTGCACTTTCCGTCCATCAATAAAACATATGAAAAATTATACATAGTTTATTCGGGCCGACATGCGTCATTTTCCGGAAATGAAATATAACATTTTCTTTTTACCACCAAGCTCCTGCCAATTTAAAAAAAAAAATGATTGGTGCATCCTGTTTGAAAACATGTCAGGAATTTTTAAAATTACCAAGTTCCTATTTGAATATTTTCAACCAATTTCTTTTCATACTTATTAGATAAGATCACATTTTTTTTACATCAATGATTCAGAGTGTGATCATGAGGATTTTTTCGAGTAATATCTTACATATATCAAATACATTGACAGTTGCCATATATAACATTCCATAAATTTTTCATATGCATTAATTAGGTCATAAAATCATCAGTTTGTTGACAAATTGGTTTATATTTGTAGGGTAAAAATAATAATCATTTATGGGATGCAGGAATCGATGTTGTTGTTGTTGTTGTTGTTGTTGTTGTTGTTGTTGTTGTTGTTGTTGTTGTTGTTGTTCAAATTATGGTATATCTGAATGTGTATGTCAACTAGATCAATATTTAGAATGCTCCGAAAAATACTAACAATATAATACCGGAAATTAAATCGCCTATCACTACTAAACAATAAAACTAGTTTTTCAATTTACGCACCATAAAGTATTTTAAAGTAAAGAACCTTTATTAGTGGTAAATAATAGATTTCTGTAAACCAAATTATAGTCATAAAACAAAAATTTGAGAATACGTAAATTTGATTCAAAACATATGCCAACCTTCTTATTTGTTTATCTATCAACATTTTAGGATAAATTACTGAAAATGTTTGATTGATATTATTACACAGGACAGCTATCTAATAGCCAACTGGTTTCACCAGTTTAAAAATGTGTAGGAAATTGCACTTTCCGTCCGTCAAAAAACCATATGAAAAATTATATATAGTTTATTCAGGGCGACATGCGTCATTTTCCGGAAAAGAAAAAAAAAATTTTGTTTTTGCCCCCAAGCTCCTGTCAATTACAAAAAAAAAAAAAAAAGAAAAAAAAATTTGTGCATCCTGTTTGAAAGAGTATCAGATATTCCTAAATATACTGAGTTACTATTTGATTATTTTGAAGCAATTTCTTTTCATACTAATTAGATCAGATTTTATTTACCGACAACAATGGAGAGGTTAGTATTATTAGGAATTTTTTGCATTATATCATACATATTTTACATATGATTACAGTTACTATCTAAAATATTCTATAACTTTCTCATATTCATCATTTATTGGTCTTAAAACCATCAGTTTGATAACAAATAGGGTTTATATTCTTAGGGTAAAAATAAAAACTATTTTGCGGAATACCAGAATCGAATAATAAGTCTATAAGAGATGATCATAAAAAAGTCTCACTTACCTTTCCAACTTTAAACTTTGCCCTGTTCCATTTTCAGTTCTCCTCCAACGACTCCTTTGGGATTAAAGCAAAGTCATTCAGCGGGTGCTTGAAATTGCTTTGTAGTAAGGCCAAGACAAAAGCCTAAAGATAAAGTCAATTCAGGTTAGATGGAGCCAGAGTACAAGGGATAAAAGACGAAATGTCATAGTAACCTAAGAAAATCAAATAAAATACAATGTATAAAAAAAAATATAATTTATGTTACATCTTAAATAAATGTGTCAATTTCATCGTTTTAAAAATTCATTTTGTATATTGTACGCCATAGAGGAATATCTAGATTTGTAATTCACATTATAACCTAATTATAGAATTATTCTATTTCATTGTTATACACAAAATTCTCCCGCGACAGCAAAACTTCAAAATGAAAAAATAGTTTTGTTTCGTAATCTAGATCTGTTAATTTCAAGAAACAAAATAAGCTCTCATAGTATACGATCAGATGTTACAAATAGATGGTAATGAAGATAATTCAAAACGTGATACATTTAGTTTTGGATTCATTGCATCGATAAACACCTACAAATTAAGGCTTCGCTATTGCAGTTCTATTATAGTTAATAGAATATGTTAATGCTTAATGAGACTCGTTTAATCTCTCTCTCTCTCTCTCTCTCTCCTCTCTCTCTCTCTCTCTCTCTCTCTCTCTCTCTCTCAAAATGGTTCTTTTGGTTGCATTTAGAGGTATAGTAAAATTTCTCATTGAATATTTTGTTGGATCAATGAAATTTGATATGATTTAATGAGGGTACAGATAACTTACGTTATTTACTGCATTGTTGTTTAGTCACTTGATTTAACGTATAGAAACTAAAAAAAAGTAAATAACATACTCTAAAAAAGGAGACGCTTTTTAAAACTTCAAATTCAAAAGCAAAGTGATTAGCAACTTGGTGCCTATGAAATAAACATATATAAATATCTTCAATACGAATTAAGAGTGGCCACGAAATGTGGGTCCTCATACAAAGCAGTGAGAAAGATATATTATTTAGAAACCCCTATGCATGGTATTGATAAGAACTAATAACTATGGGTACCGAAGAGCTAAGAAAGCATAGGATTCTTATCAGATATACAAAAGGATTTACAAGTTTTAAAACTCTATATGTTGAACATTTGATTCATATAGATTCTATACTACGACCATAAACCATTGTGCATTTCGATCTCATTCAATGATGGTGTCAAAACATCTATTACCAACAGCAATTAGTGGATTAAAATCCTCAGATTCTCAAAGGAAAGAAGACTGAAGATCCCTAAGGTAGTATCTGTAATTTATGACGTTCGGGGCTATGAGAAATGAGGGTCATCAAAAGCAGCAATCTCATTAGAAATCTTAATTGATGCAGAAACACTTCAATTGTTAAGAGAGACATTAAGAGAATGTAAGGTGCCATAATGGTGGAGATGTTCCTGAGAGAGAGAGAGAGAGAGAGAGAGAGAGAGAGAGAGAGAGAGAGAGAGAGTAGGAACGAAAATGTGTTAAGATGTTTTCTTTAAAATCTAGATGAGCTTTTGCAATGAGAGAGAGAGAGAGAGGAGAGAGAGAGAGAGAGAGAGAGAGAGAGAGAGAGTAACGCAAAGCTGATGACATGTTTTCTTTAAAATCAAGATGATCTTTACAATGTAAGAGAGAGAGAGAGAGAGAGAGAGAGAGAGAGAGAGAGAGAGCTGTAGGTGAATTTTATCGTAATCTTATTCTGAGGAGGATATATCTCCAGACCATGATGACGACGAGTTAGAATTGTAAATGGAAATTGATGATTCTATTTATAAAGAGGAAGGGTTGAGGGGCTATAATTATATAGGATCCAGTTAAACACTAGTATTTGAACAAAAGTTTGATCTATCCTACTATTTCAACCTACAAAAAGGAAAAGTAAAAGATGTTGCATGAAAAATGTTTGGTCTACAGAATACTGACATTTGTGTAGCAAGATTATTTATAAAGCTCGGTGGTCCTTTTTAAGAAAGAATGAAAACTAGAATTATCAACTTGTAAAAAAATCACTTATTAAGTTTTCAATAGAGATCCGACTTTTTAATTGACCAAGGTAGCCAAATTTTCATAACCTAACAGAGACATAATAGCTAATTATGACGATTATTTCAATAATTAAATGAAATATCATAATCAACTAAACAAAATATTTGGATGGAGCGATATCTCTAAAGCAGGATAAAAGATATATATATTTCTAAAGATGAAAGCTGGCTTATCTAGTAATCATGTTAAAACCAAAACTTACTTGAATAGTCAATGACCAAAGATAATATACTATATCTGCTTTGGTTTAATAAATTTAACCTATAACAAAAAGAAATAAAAATTGAATAGATGTAGATGAGATAAAGTTACTAATCATAGCCTTAATGAAGCAACAGTGATTCCTTTTTATATTTATCTAGATTTTCCATGCCAAAAGGAAAAACAAACAAGAGAGTCAAAGATGTGGGAAATGGAGTAGGATAGATCATATCAGTATATATAGCTACATTTGAGTAGTATTTTTTACCCATATGATTATAATTTTGATATTGAATCTTGAAAAAAAAGCCCCTCCTTCTACTTAATAAAAGAGTCTGCATGAGTAACGATTTTTTAAGCAACTAAAATTTCAAGTAATGGATTATCACGCTCCTACACCTACAATTGTAAAACTATAAAATATAACAGATAAACCAAGGAATTAATTTGTAGGTAAAACGGCCGATTTGAATCAATATTCTGAACCATGTCCAAGAGTTCTATTCTCTGGAAAAAAAACAAATCTCACTTAAATATTCATTTACTTCAAACTTCCTTTTTCAAATTCTCAGCCAGCTGAGCACATACCTTCCTCGTCTCCTCAACAGTTTTCCCACGCGTGCCAGCGATAATGGTCAACAGTTTTTACTCCCCAAATTTACGAACTATCATTTTGGTGGAAATAACCAAAATATATTTCGCGTTACTGGCCTGAATAAACATGGAAATGGCTGCCAGAGAATTTCCGCATCAAGATAAGTTGTTTTCTTCTATTTTTTTGTTCCAAACTTCGAGGGGAAACACGCAACCAATAAAGGGAAGACTTAAATATACTTACACACTCTCTTATGCACACATATCAGAATATAAGAAATATGATTTATTCACTGCCATTGTGTAATTAATTGGAAACGGTTAGTTCCTGATAGAGCCCAAACCTAGCTATATAACTCTACGTTATTATATATTCACGTTTCACTAAGTGTTGCTGCCGTAATTTAAATTGTTTTTGGTGGACGTTAACTTCTTGAAGAAATTCTTATATAAAATATATGGTATAGTTTCACACATAGAACAAGTTTATGGTAAAGGTGTAATATATTCTGACAAGAATTCTATTTGATGAAATGAATATAGCAAACGTATATAAAATACATAATTGATATTATTATGGCAACGGTTTCAAGAACTCGTAAGTAGGAAATAGTGTGTCAAAATTGTTCCCTCTCCATATATTCTGCAATGTTGGAACTAGAACTAAATTTTTAAAAGATATTTTACCTGTTTTTCCAATAGTTTTAAATATTTGTAGGTAAAACCTCTGAATTAATATGCTGAAAAAAATTAAATAGTCTCAAATCACAAATATTGCCTGTAGTTATATTCTTAAAATATTGAGCTTTGCATAAAATATTTTCGATTTTGGATGAGTATTTAGCATCAATTTTCTAGAATTTATTACTAACATTAACTGTGTTTATAGTAATTAAATGGTCTTAAAATATTATTCACAATATTTGACAGTAGATTCAATCATAATGTAATATTCCCACAAAATATTTTGTGCATCAATTACCATAGCTATTTACTGTATGTATGAGTGTCGTTTTTGTCAAATCATTTTTTTTTTTTATAAAATATTCCACAACAAAAACCCGTTTAAATCCCTATCCAAATAAAGTTATGACAGGCGTAGTTAGTGAAATGTGGATTTATAATACCGTAGAGTTGTCAAGATCCAGGCATGTAAATAGTAAAAGTCAACCTTCCCTCCAATCGCATCAATATGTGTGCGTGTGTGTGTGTGTGTGTGTGCACGTGCGTGCGTGTATGTGTGTGTGTTTGTGTATGTTTGTGTTTGTATGAGTGTTTTCCTGTTCATATGCACGTGTTTTCCCCTTAAGTTTAGGCACAAAAAAATTAAAAAAAAGAGGTTCCGTTAAATGAACACTAGAATGCACTTGTTTGTTAGTCAGGAAATGACAGCTCTTTGCTATTTAAGTACCCTGAGATATTTATCATGATCAGATGCCATACCTCCAATACTAACTGCAAGTTGAAAAAAAAAATTGTTTCTAATTTGAAACTTAATTTAACTTTGTCATGTGCAAGCGATTTGGGGATATTCATTTGGAATATCCAAAAAAAAAAAATACAGAACGGCAAAGAAATATGGCACAACTCGATAATGTATAGATAGTGAAAATACTCTACAATATAGCTTTTTTAATTATCATATTTTCTCAAGCTAACACTTCAAAATAGTAACTTATTTACTTTAATATGCATAAAACTTAATTTTTACGGAATATTTGAATAGCTTTAGCTATAAAGCCAATCTAGGGGGTGGTATTGAATCCTAAAAAGTTAAATAAAAATGATAGTCAATTTACGACAGTAAAGCAATCTCGTCTAGATCATTTCATTTACGATGTTTCGTTAAATACATGATATATTTTGGTTCTCATATTTTACGTGTTTTTTTTTTTTTTTAATGGTGGATTCATTTTTTTACAAACATATTCGATTTGCGTCATATTTAATTGCATTGAAAATCAGCATTTTGACTTCTTTGAAGATTTTTTAGGTCATTTGTGTGCTAATTGACATTTTATTATCATTCTGTTTGACTTTATTGTTAATACTATTTCCGTCCTTCCTTTGTCTAATTTAATTATTACTATTAAATTTGTAACTAATCGTCCACCGCCACCTCTCTACCAACACAAGAGGAGCTTAAATATTCCTATTCCTGATCTTAATATTAAGCGGTCTAATTCGTTCAATTGGTTCTTCGTACGTAATGAGTATCACTTTTTTTCTATTCTGGTCCTTGATTATAATCAGATTCTCCAAGTTTATATTCTCTACCAGGCAATATGAATTGTGTTGTTATTCCTAATAGTCAGTTCTTTATCTTGAAGCTTAATATTATGCATAACTCAAAACCTTATTAGGGACATAGCCAAATTACTGAATAGCACTCCAAATTAAATAAGTGAAACAAAAAGCTTTAGAATTTTAAACGATGCATACGCTATTTTTTCTGAAGATTACTAAATCTTTGCTCCTTACTTTAACATATACTTATTAATTCAGTTGTGTTATCTGACCTAATCTTATTCTATAATTTGTTCCCTTTCCTACTGTCTATTCGTTAATTCTACTTGTTTCAGTATTAGCTACTTCCATTGATGCTGACCTTAAAGCTTCCATAATTCTGCTATTCCATGTATGGATACTGATATTAATGGCAAATCAAGATTTCACTTACATCATTTTTATGGTCTTTCCTGGAAACTTGTATTGATACCATGTTGTTATCTTACGCTTTTTGAAGATTATATTATCATTTACTAAAAAAAAAAAATTATAGAAACGGTATATTCCAAGCAAATCCTTTCACTTGATAAACCATCTTTATTTTAGATCAAAATAATATCTATCTTTATATCTTACTATGAATAAATAGAGCATGAAGCATTTGTCTACATCCTTATGAATACTCAGCAAGACACTAAATGATGACATCCTAATTTCCTTTTTTTTTTTTCAATTTAAAACTTACAACTAAAGGATATTTAACTTACCTGTTTTAGGTAAATCTTCGATAGTTATATCCAAAAGGAAACTGGATCATCTGCACTCGTTAAATCACCGATACGCAGGAAAACTGGAAAGAGTAGAAAAATAATAAGAAGATAATTAAAAAATATTGTGATCC
Source organism: Palaemon carinicauda (assembly GCF_036898095.1). Classification (NCBI taxonomy): domain Eukaryota; kingdom Metazoa; phylum Arthropoda; class Malacostraca; order Decapoda; family Palaemonidae; genus Palaemon; species Palaemon carinicauda. Next base: position 102,117,623 of record NC_090744.1, read on the forward strand.
ATTATATCTATTTCTAAATTCTTTTCTAGGTAATAATATCATGATTTCCCAAAATATACGCTCAACATGAAGAGAAGAATGTTTTTTTTTTATTTCTTATTTTTTTTATTGAAGGCATGAAATAGATGAAAGCTGACTAGTGTCAAGTTTTGAGGAATCAATTGAATTTTTTCAACGTTTATTTTTTTTTTTTTTGTGACTCTTGAGAAAAGATTACTCTATGATTTTTCCCAGTTGAATAAAATGGTCATTAACTAATGATAAAATACATAATTCAGTTTTTCTATTGTCAATATAAAAATTATGTTTTTCTGAGATAAACATGTATCACTTCAATTAAGAAGTCATCAATGTAAAATACATATACGTAGATAAAACTGTCGTTATGATATAAAAAGATACATAATTGTTTCAGTAATTTTGAATTGTCTATTGCATTAAACATATGGTTAAATTCCATCATTTTCATGTGTAGAATATATATATATATATATATATATATTTATATATATATATGTATATATATACATTTCTATATATATGCATATATATATATATATATATATGTGTGTGTGTGTGTGTGTGTGCGTAAAATATGACAGGGAAACGGGATGCTCAGATGCAAATATCCATATATATATATATATATATATATATATTTATATATATATATAAATACATATATATATATATTATATATATGTGTGTGTGTGTGTGTGTGTGTATAATATATAGATATGTATGTATGTATGAATACATGTGTGTATGTATGTATGTATATATGTATGTATGTATGTATGAATATATATATATATATATATATGATTGATATATATATGTATATTTATATATATACATATATATATATATATATATATATATTTATATATATATTATGATTGATATATATATGTATATTTATATATATATATATATATATGTGTGTGTGTGTGTGTGTGTGTGTGTATGGGTGTATACTTGTCTTTTTATAAAATACATTTGCAATAGTTATTGAATATTAAATACATTCAAATATGCTTGTATGCCATAATTTGTATACTAAATTTCTGCTATTTCATTTATGTTACTGGGATTTCAATTGTCGGAATATTATAGTAAAATTGACCATTAGGAAAGTTTTAATCTTGAGTAGTGACCTTGAAATTCAATACACCAAGAATACATTAGGTTATACTTATAAAAAGCCGCTATGATATAAGGTAAAGAATGTATTGGTGAATAAGATATTATAATAAATAAATACATACAAAGTCAATACTCAATTATATACTTCGTGGATAATTCTGACTGAATTTTTCTAACAATTCTAAGTTTCTAGGAAATGTTATATTGCTCTCAGAATTCTTTCAAATTTTTATAAAGAAACCTTGGTAGACGAAAAAGAAATACCAACTATTCAATAATATTACGTTTTTCTTTCATCTTTGATGCCTTCCGGTGCTCTTTGAACTTTTCCCAAAGGTCATCTAAAAGATATCTAAGCTGTTCTGATATGTTACTTTAATGGAAAACTTAACTGCATCTGGCTAGAATATATTAGATATATAATTTCGAGAGTAAAAACATTAAAAAAAGATCACACAATATTCACATACATACATACATACATACATACATA
>NC_090744.1:102124261-102141761 GCF_036898095.1 Palaemon carinicauda
AACTACGTAACAAGGAATATATACCTTACATATCTTAGGACAAATTAATGTAGAGAAAATTACTGACGCTAAGTTAAAAACATCATAATCCTGAATATGCCATTGACATAGCACATAGTGCTCATAAGCTTTATATTTTCTAGCTGAGGTTGTTATATACTTGTGCAGACAACATTGAATGGTGTGTTATCACCATAGCGTTCACAATATGTTCACGATAGTTGTTGACTAAGGCATTAAGAGCTTTGAACGCACTCCGTATTCAAATACATTTACTTTATTTCCAAGTTAATCGGATTTTCCTGGAGAGTCATTGTTTAGAGTTTGTTCATCAAAGTTTAATAGGATTTGTATGTATGAAAGCTTGTCTACGAATGACGAACAAATGCAGCTGTTTCTAGGCCACTGCAGGACAAATGCCTTATACATGTCCTTAGTCATGTCTGGGGTTTGGACAATTTTCATCACCACACTGGCCATTGCGGATTAGTGATGGTGGGAGACTTTAGTCATTTGGCCAATCTTCATTGACACGCTGGCCACTGCCGATTGGTGATGGTGGAAGACTTTAGTCTGTTCGCTCACAGCAAACAGACCTAGTTTAAGTAACCCTTATTAGTACAGCTTTGCTGATCATGACAATACACAATCCCTTTAAAGGTTTACAGGCAGATCATAAATGGCAGAGGCAAGGGACAGTGACATTGCCCTTTTGAGTAGGACAATGCCTTAGATACTGACCATATATACACAAGATAAGCGCCTGTGCCCCCTCTCCACCCAAGCTAGGACCAAGGAGAGTCATGCAATGACTACTGAAGACTCAGGTTAGAGACCTATAGGCTTCCCCAAACGCCCCTCATCCTTATCTCACAAGGATGGTAAGGTGGCATCGAACAAAGAAACTAACGAGTTCGACCGGGACTTGAACCCCAGTCTGGCGTTCACCCGTCAGGGACGTTACCACATCGGCCACCACGTTAATGTATCCCCACTCAGTAAAGGAATTACATAGAAAATCAGAGAGTTCGCCGGAAAAAAGGTCAGACTGTGTCCTCAATATCCTTAAATGGGATTTGGAATTCTATAAATATTTCACATGAAATCTGAAGATAAAAATGACACTGGTCGATAGCAAGAATGAAGAAAGGCATGACACATATTGGTATATAACTGACAGGGTATCTTAGCTTGACTGTCAGCTGTCTAGAATACTTGGCAGTTCCAATATGCTTGTAAGACAGCATCAATCTACTGGAATGGAGTTTATCGTTTATTGATCTTACTTAATATTCTCCTTATGAATTAAAACTATTTCATATTGGGCCTTGTATGATTCCTGTTAATGATTTACGTAAAGAGAAATTAATGTGATCTCGGTAGAATATGTATATTGTATTTATAAAATATAGAAGATAGTATTATTACGAATATGAATATGACACACACACACATACACACACACACACACACACATATATATATATATATATATATATATATATATATATATATATATATATATATATATATATATATATATATATATATATATATATATATATACATATACATATATATAATTATAGATATTTATGAATATTCGAAATTCTGGCTAAATGGCAAAACACTATGATGGATTGCACGGATTTGTGGATTAACGCTATGTAGGCCTGTGTTGGAGACTGTGACACCACTCAACACCGAAGTGCATATAGACAAAACCCTTAATTTACACTATGACGTGAAAGTTAGAATAGCTTAGACAGCAACAAGTTAAAAAAAATATATATATAAGAATGGAGGTAGAACGGAAAGATACAAAGCAAGGGTATACTGCAAGAAATGCTCTGATAGCACTAACCTTTACGAGGGAAGAACTCTATGACCAAAGATGTCGTTCATCTTTGAGTTTAATTCTTTATATTAATTTCCATAATTAGTCAATAAAATGATTCTAGAATTTCACAAAAAGTCATTCCAGTATTTGGTTCATTTCACGCAATTATATTTATCTGAATATTATTTACCAGTGAAGAGGAAGATATCTTATTTTTATACTCAAAAGCACAAAGTATAAAGACAGTAGTACGAAATTTATTATTATTTTCGGATACATTTAATTCTTGTGGACTTATTTGCAGATTCTATCATGCTCTTGCTGATCATATTTCTTATTATTTATGAATTTGTATTTAGTCCTAATTTGACATTTCAAAACCAGAGACTACAAACAATTCATTAACTTCCCTTAATATTTTCCTGGATTCAAAATCATTTCATTTCCTTTCCTTGTGCATTTTCGAATATTCAGAATCTCAATTGAAAGCTCATATTGTCTCAGCGCCCGAAACATTTAGAATTTCCTACGTGGTGATATTCGAGTTTGAAATACCAAAGGACACTTGAACGTAGAGTATGAACGAAAATGGACGAAAAAGTGATTTTATTCTTTTTAAGCAGAATTCTTAGGAAACTTCGGAGGACGTGTTGTTTGTAAGGTAATGATCAATTCTCTTGTATGCTTCACTGATGAAAATACCTACGTACTTTTGAAGATAAAATGTGATCTAAGATAGGAAAAAGAATTCGTTTTCAACATTAATTGTTTGGAAACTTAAGAGAAAATGTTTTTAAGAGCAAAATTCGCAAGTGGAAACTGTCGACAACGTAAGGCTAGATTCTGCATAAAGTGGCAAATTCCTTTAACATATAAAGGATCAAAGGTTTAAAGGTCGCTCATGAAAGGTAGAGACAAGGGACAGTGGCATTGCCCTAGAAAGCAGGACAATGCCCTAGAGAATGACCATATATTATATGATCAACACCCAAGCCTCCTCTGCACCTAAGCTGGGACAAAGGAGGGCTAGGCAATGGCTGCTGATGACAGCAGATTGCCCTGTAGGCTCCCCCAAACCCCCCAACCTTAGCTCACAAGTATGGTAAGGTTTCAGGCACTAATGGCACTAACGAGTCTGAGCGGGACTCGAACCCCCAACTAGCAATCACCAGGCACAGACGTTACCAATAAGGCCATAACAGAGAGAGAGAGAGAGAGAGAGAGAGAGAGAGAGAGAGAGAGAGAGAGAGAGAGAGAGAGAGAGAATTAATGAAATTACAACAATAGATGTCGTTGGTTATATCACATTTAATTAAATTAAACTTGGACACAGGGTCATATCTCTTCAAGAAGTAGAATAAGCCAAGTAAAACAAGCTAATCCTTTATTAGAACTGTTTAAAACTGGCATTGCGGTGCATTATACAATATAGTTTACATGTGATTATCCTTTTAATCTAACGTACTATATTCTCAATCATTTATGAAATCGGCATTTTCCGTACAACCATATCAGTATCAAGTTTTAGATATGGACAGATAATGTATTAAAGCTTCTAAATTGATTTATAGATCAACATGGCCTAGCGATAGACCTAGGGAAACCACGCAACATCTATGTACCAAAGTAGGAAAATCCCGTTGTTTCCCAATAAAGAAAAATACAAAGGATTCAGTGACAAGATTGAAGAAAATGTATTGAACGAAGGTGAAGTGAAAACGTGTAAAATAAATGTTGACGGAATACCGCCAATACCTTTCATTAATCCTTGCAGTATACCGCTTGGAAAAAGACACTACAAAATCAAACCATTGTTCTGTAATCTTAGGTAGTGCCATAACTTCTGTACCATGGTCTTCCACTGCCTTGGGTTAGAGTTTTCTTGCTTGAGGTTACAATTTGGCAGACTATTCTATCTTTTTTCTCCTCTTTTTTTTAAGTTTTTATAGTTTATATATGAAGGATCTAATTTAAAGTTACTGTTCTTAAAACATTTTATGTTGATTGTTTATTTCTTCTCTTGTAGTTTATTTATTTCCTTGTTTCATCTCCTCACTGGACTATTTTTCCCTGTTGGAGTCCTTGGGCTTATAGCATCTTGCTTTTTACAACTAGGGTAGTAGTAGTGGTAATAATAATAATAATAATAATAATAATAATAATAATAATAATAATAATAATAATAATAATAATAATAATAATAATAATAATAATAATAAAAGACAATTTAGGCTAATTCTCGTTACCGTTATCTTCTTCTTTTTGGATCAAGTTAAGCATCACTTATCCTTTCTTGGCTCAAGGTAGGCATTTTTCTGCTTCTCATTACGTGGGCGATTTATAAGCCTCGTTAGGGAGGTGACACGTGAAATATGAGCCAGCCATTCCATTCTCCTTTAAAGAAAGTGGAAGTAAATATAGGCTCATTCCATCAAATGAGATGTTCTTCCGAGAAAATTATCATCAATTTGGTTTAGATTCACTAATACTAACAGTTCATTATGATTATAGAAGTTCGTATATTTATCGGTATTTCCCCACAAAATGATTTTTAATTTTACTTAACTGGATTTGGTCAAATGAATACTAGTGATTTTAAGCTATGCTTTTTTAATAATAGATATAAACGATGAGATTTACTGATATTTATATTGATTTAAAAGGTCAGGAAGAAAGTTCTCTAACCACAGGGACTCTAACCATGGTTGTTTAGAGTCCCTGCAGGCATGGTTTCGGCTAAGAGACATAGGTTCGAATATTTTCCCGGCCTAAAGGTGTTATCAAAAATGAATTTACAGTGGATATACATTCCCAAAATTAGAATTCGATATTAAATCCTATTGTGTTTGATATTTATATTAATCAAAATCATGAGTGTTTTATATATATATATATATATATATATATATATATATATATATATATATATATATATATATATATATATATATATATATATATATATATATATATTCATGTGAGGTGTATGTATGTGTGTGTGGAGAGAAATTAAAATCACCAGTGTTAGTGATATACATTCATGTGTGTCTGTACGAGTAAGTGTACAGAGAGAGAGAGAGAGAGAGAGAGAGAGAGAGAGAGAGAGAGAGAGAGAGAGAGAGAGAGAGAGAGAACTGCATGTGTATCCAAACACATTAAGAACAAGAAGATATTTCCCATGAACACGCGGGGATGAAGCAAACCTTGAGAAGCCCAACACGCAAGCGTAAATCATATCCTCGCATGTCCGTTAAGAAATCTCCTAAAGGATATAACTCATGTCCACGCCACTCTTTCAGACTGTTCGCCAGCGGTGGAGAATCTTTCTCAGACTCATCGCCAGTGATGGAATCTTTCTCAGACTCATCGCCAGTGATGGAATTTTTCTCAGACTCATCGCCAGTGATGGAATCTTTCTCAGACTCATCGCCAGCGATGGAATCTTTCTCAGACTCATCGCCAGCGATGGAATCTTTCTCAGACTCATCGCTCGGGATGGAATCTTTCTGACTCATCGCCAGCGATGGAATCTTTCTGACTCATCGCCAGCGATGGAATCTTTCTCTGACGCATCGCCAGCGATGGATAATCTTTCTCAGATTCATCGCCAGCGATGAAATCTTTCTCAGACTTATCGCCAGCGATGGAATCTTTCTCAGACTCATCGCCAGCTATGGAATCATTCTCAGACTTATCGCTCGAGATGCAATCTTTCTCTGATTCATCACCAGCGATGGAATCTTTCTAAAACTCATCACCAGCAATGGAATCTTCCTCAGATTCGTCGCCAGCGACGGAATCTTTCTCAGAATCATCGCCAGCGATGGAATCTTTCACAAGACACATCGCCAGCGATGGAATCTTTCACAAGACACATTGCCAGCGATGGAATCTTTCTGAAGATTCATCGCCAACGATGGAATCTTTTTCAGACTCATCGCCAGCAATGGAATCTTTCTCAGACTTATCGCCAGCAATGGAATCTTTCAAGACTCATCGCCAGCGATGGAATCTTTCTCAAGGTCTCTACTGTATCAGCTAAATTCCTTACTGAGTGAAAGCGCCTCGCATTTCCCAGCCTACCACCAAATGAATCCCCGAGGGAAGGAATTTTCTCTGATTACCTAATAATATGCAAGAGCTTTTAGTGCATGTCGTCGGGTGAAATTTATTCGAGTCTGGTAAGGAGTTTTTTTTTTTTACTTTTTTCCAAGAAGTGTGCGGTCATTAGAGTGGCAGAGTGGGATTTTTTCGCTTTATCATTAGTTACTTATGTGTATTCAAGTATAATGATGTATGTATGCATGTATGTATATATGTATGTATGTATGTATGTATGTATGTATGTATGTATGAAAATATATAGTATGCTTATTCTAAAGAGCTTAAAGAGAAAAATTAATGAAAACTAAGAGACGAAAAAGCAGGATTTAGAAAAGGTAGAAGTTGTACTGACCAAATTTTAATTTTAAGGCATGTTATACAGCAATGAGTAGAATATAGATATCCACTTTTGATGGCATTTGTAGCCTATAAAAAGGCCTTTGATAGTGTGCACTAACAAATTTTGTGGAGAATCCTCCTTATGGAATTCTTCTTAAATATGTGAATTTGATTAAGTGTGTTCATGAGCATGGCAAGTGTAAAGTTAATGTTAGTGGAGTCCTATCAAATTAATTTATAGTGAACACAGGAGTACTCCAAGGGAATGCATTGTCAATCACGTTGTTTATCCTCCTTGTGGATTTTGTAATACATAGAACAGTTGGGGAAGGGGGAGAAGGAAGGGACTGGGTTTTTATTATGGAATTAAGTGGCCTTGAGTATGCTGATGACGCTGTGCTTATTTGCATAACACCACAGGATTTGCAACACTTGCTCCCCAAAACGCATGAAATATCACAGGAAGTTAGGGACAATATATATATTGAAGAAAGACAGATGATGAGAACGCAATATGCAATACATACATACATATACCAAAGGCACTTCCCCCAATTTTGGGGGGTAGCCGACAACAACAAGAAACAAAACAAAAAGGGGACCTCTACTCTCTACGTTCCTCCAGCCTAACCAGGGACTCAGCCGAGTTCAGCTGGTACTGCTAGGGTGCCACAGCCCAACCTCCCACATTTCCACCACAGATGAAGCTTCATACTGCTGAGTCCCCTACTGCTGCTACCTCCGCGGTCATCTAAGGCACCGGAGGAAGCAGCAGGGCCTACCGGAACTGCGTCACAATCGCTCGCCATTCATTCCTATTTCTAGCACGCTCTCTTGCCTCTCTCACATCTATCCTCCTATCACCCAGAGCTTTCTTCACACCATCCATCCACCCAAACCTTGGCCTTCCTCTTGTACTTCTCCCATCAACTCTTGCATTCATCACCTTCTTTAGCAGACAGCCATTTTCCATTCTCTCAACATGGCCAAACCACCTCAACACATTCATATCCACTCTAGCCGCTAACTCATTTCTTACACCCGTTCTCACCCTCACCACTTCGTTCCTAACCCTATCTACTCGAGATACACCAGCCATACTCCTCAGACACTTCATCTCAAACACATTCAATTTCTGTCTCTCCATCACTTTCATTCCCCACAACTCCGATCCATACATCACAGTTGGTACAATCACTTTCTCATATAGAACTCTCTTTACATTCATGCCCAATCCTCTATTTTTTACTACTCCCTTAACTGCCCCCAACACTTTGCAACCTTCATTCACTCTCTGACGTACATCTGCTTCCACTCCACCATTTGCTGCAACAACAGACCCCAAGTACTTAAACTGATCCACCTCCTCAAGTAACTCTCCATTCAACATGACATTCAACCTTGCACCACCTTCCCTTCTCGTACATCTCATAACCTTACTCTTACCCACATTAACTCTCAACTTCCTTCTCTCACACACCCTTCCAAACTCTGTCACTAGTCGGTCAAGCTTCTCTTCTGTGTCTGCTACCAGTACAGTATCATCCGCAAACAACAACTGATTTACCTCCCATTCATGATCATTCTCGCCTACCAGTTTTAATCCTCGTCCAAGCACTCTAGCATTCACCTCTCTCACCACTCCATCAACATACAAGTTAAACAACCACGGCGACATCACACATCCCTGTCTCAGCCCCACTCTCACCGGAAACCAATCGCTCACCTCATTTCCTATTCTAACACATGCTTTACTACCTGTGTAGAAACTTTTCACTGCTTGCAACAACCTTCCACCAACTCCATATAACCTCATCACATTCCACATTGCTTCCCTATCAACTCTATCATATGCTTTCTCCAGATCCATAAACGCAACATACACCTCCTTACCTTTTGCTAAATATTTCTCGCATATCTGCCTAACTGTAAAAATCTGATTCATACAACCCCTACCTCTTCTAAAACCACCCTGTACTTCCAAGATTGCATTCTCTGTTTTATCCTTAATCCTATTAATCAGTATTCTACCATACACTTTTCCAACTACACTCAACAAACTAATACCTCTTGAATTACAACACTCATGCACATCTCCCTTACCCTTATATAGTGGTACAATACATGCACAGACCCAATCTACTGGTACCATTGACAACACAAAACACACATTAAACAATCTCACCAACCATTCAAGTACAGTCACACCCCCTTCCTTCAACATCTCAGCTTTCACACCATCCATACCCGATGCTTTTCCTACTCTCGTTTCATCTAGTGCTCTCCTCACTTCCTCTATTGTAATCTCTCTCTCATTCTCATCTCCCATCACTGGCACCTCAACACCTGGAACCGCAATTATATCTGCCTCCCTATCATCCTCAACATTCAGCAAACTTTCAAAATATTCCGCCCACCTTTTCCTTACCTCCTCTCCTTTAAACAACCTTCCATTTCCATCTTTCACTGTCTCTTCAATTCTTGCGCCGGCCTTCCTTACTCTCTTCACTTCTTTCCAAAACTTCTTCTTATTCTCTTCATATGACTGACCCAGTCCCTGACCCCACCTCAGGTCAGCTGCCCTCTTTTCCTCACGTACCTTGCGCTTTACTTCCACCTTTTTCTCTCTATATTTTTCATATTTCTCTATACTATTACTCTGCAGCCATTCTTCAAAAGCCTTCTTTTTCTCTTCCAGTTTTACCTTCACTCCTTCATTCCACCATTCACTGCCCTTCCTCATGCTGCCTCCAACAACCTTCTTGCCACATACATCACTTGCAATCCCAACAAAATTTTCTTTTGCTAACTTCCACTCCTCCTCTAAATTACCAGTTTCTCTTACTCTCACCTCGTCATATGCCATTTTCAACCTTTCCTGATATTTACTTTTTACCCCCGGTTTTATTAGCTCTTCAACCCTCACTAGCTCCCTTTTACATCCACCCACTCGATTCCCCCACTCTTTGGCTACAACCAATTTTCCTTCCACCAAAAAATGATCAGACATACCGTTAGCCATACCCCTAAACACGTGCACGTCTTTCAATCTTCCAAACATTCTTTTTGTTATCAACACATAATCCATTAATGCCCTTTCTACTACTCTTCTATTTGCCACTCTTACCCATGTATACTTATTTTTATCTTTCTTTTTAAAAAAGCTAGCACTTATTACCATCTCTTGTTCAACACACATATCTACCAGTCTCTCACCACTCTCATTTTCACCTGGTACGCCATATTTCCCAATGACACCTTCTACCTCTCCAGCACCCACTCTAGCATTTAAGTCACCCATAACAACTACATAATTCCTTCTACCCAGTCCTTCTACACACCTAGTTAATTCACTCCAGAACTCATTCCGCTCTTCTTCACTTTTCTCACTACCTGGCCCATACGCACTGACAAACGCCCAACATTCCCTACCCAACCTAACCCTTACCCACATTAACCTAGATGATATCTCCTTCCATTCCACTACTTTACCTGTCATCCATTCACTCAACAATAAAGCCACACCCTCTCTCGCTCTTCCCCTTTCAATCCCAGACACTCTACCAGACATTTCACCAAACATCACTTCACCCTTTCCTTTCATCTTTGTCTCACACAAGGCCAATACATCCATCCTTCTACTTCTAAACATACTTCCAATCTCACATCTTTTACTCTCTATCGTACTACATCCACGCACATTCAAACACCCCAAAACTAGAGTGCGGGGAGCAGTCACTCTCCCCCCAGCTCCATCTCTTTGTTGCTGTCTCACAGGATACTTTTACAGGAGAGGGGGTTCCCAGCCCCCTCGTCCCGTCCCTTTTAGTCGCCTCTTACGACACGCAGGGATAACGTTGGCGCTATTCTAATTTTTATATGCCCCCGCGGCCACAGGGGGCATATGCAATATGCAATGGAAGATGAAATTTCATTGGAAGGAGAATTTATTATTATGGTAAAATCATTTAAGTATTTAGGAACTATGATCTCTAGCACAGGGTCTTTAGAATTGGAGTTAAATGTAAGATTTAAAAAAAAAAAATCAGACAATGACTATGTTAAGTGAAATTTGGAAATCAAATCACCTGAAATTACAATTAAAAAATCAGGCTATATATCAGTTTAAGGAGATCGGTGTTACTGTATGGACAAAAGTCGTGGTATGACAATGAAACAAAATCCAACATTATTTGTATGTTTAAGAAAAAAGCCCTCGGAAGAATATTAGGAGTTGAATGGCAGGACAGGATTAGAAATGAAACTATCAAAGAGATTACTCGAGTGCCATATGTGAATGAGATCATGGCGAGGGGTAGATGGAGATGGTTTGGGCATGCTCTTCGTACTCCCCAAGAGAGATTAGATCACCAAACGTTTATCTGGGCATCACAAGGCACTAGAAGAGTTGAAAGACCCAGGCCTACATGGATGAGGACTATGAAAATTATTATTATTATTCTTATTTAGTTTTATTAAAGTTTGAAGGCTTTTGTAAATTCCCAGTTTTGTTTCATGAAGCCTTTAATTAGCTTTAAACTTTTATTGCTGTTAAAACGTTTAGAGGAGTTTGAAATAATCTTACTAAAATTTCCAAGAAATAAAGACCTTGGGACGCAAAACTGAATAGATCTCTTAAGATTTTCTGTAAATCATGCAAGCAAAATATGTTTTTAGTTTTATTAACAAATTTCAAACAGCGAAACTTACAATTGTTTGTACGATTATCAACCCGTTGTACTTATTCCATTTCCCAAGTCACCAGTCATCAAGCAAAACTTGTTAAAAATTTTGAAAATTTTCCCAAGACCTAGAAATGTTATTACCCACAAAAATTAGGTCATTCGATATGAATAAATCAAGAAAAGCAAAGTTATATCTAGTTATAGTTTAAAATTACAGACTAACAATGTTTATGAATTTTAAAGTTGTTTTCCCTGTACAAGTTTGCTTTTATGGGTGATACAATCCCTAGACTAACACACTCTTCGTTAATTTCATCTTGTACACAATCTTTGAGACCAAGAATATTTCAGACAAAACAATGAGCTCATTACAAAAGCAGTCATAAAAGTAACCAGTCTCAGAAAGCCTTAAGTCTAACCAATTTCAAAACAGTCAGAAGTCTAACCAATCTCAAAACAGTCAGAAGTCTAACCAATCTCAAAACAGTCAGAAGTCTAATCAATCTCAAAACAGTTATAAGTCTAACCAATTTTAAAACAGTCAAAAGTCTAACCAATCTCAAAACAGTCAGAAGTCTAACCAATCTCAAAACAGTCATAAGTCTAATCAATTTCAAAACAGTCACAAGTCTAACATATCTCAACACAGTCATAAGTCTAACCAATCTCAAAACAGTCCTGAGACTGACCAATTTCAAAACAGTCTCAAGTCTAACCAATTTCAAATCAATTCTAAGTCTAACCAATTTCAAAACAGTCCTAAGTCTAACCAATTTCAAAACGGTCATAAGTCTAACCAATTTCAAAACAGTCAGAAGTCTAACCAATCTCAAAACAGTCATAAGTCTAACCAATTTCAAAACAGTCAGCAGTCTAACCAATCTCAAAAGTCGTAAGTCTAACCAATCTCAAAACAGTCCTAACTCTAACCAATTTCAAAACAAGAGTCTAACCAATTTCAAAACAAGTGTCTAACTAATTTCATAACATTCCGAAGTCTGACCAATTTCAAAACAGCCACAAGTCTGACCAATCTTTCAACAACCCTGACAATCTAAGTTTTAGCCAACACTGACGACACATTCCGTTCCACAACAATATCACCAAGGCTCCGTCCACACGACAGAACACTGTTCTGTGAACATAGTTTCTTATCAAACTAATTTCGATAAAGATCTTTATTATTGCGTCCAAACGATGACAGTTGAGCAGCGAGAGCCTGGTGACGGCAGCAAGAGTGATTGGTAGATTAGAAAATTAACAGTCGTAAGTGCAAAACGAAAATTCTCGTGTGTATAGTCATTGTTGTGTATCAGAAAAAGAGGAAGACGAAAATTTGGTGTAGTGCGGTTGCAAAGGGGGAAATTTTAAGTCATGATACAATACTACGGGAGTTGTAAAGAGAATCAGAACTACATTTCGTACATGAGAATGGTTCTAAATACGTATTACAATCATATCTCGAAACTGGAGCCTACAATTACCAAACAGGATACAAAATTAAGTGTTGTTCTGCTGAAATCATATTAAAAGCAACATTAACAGAAAATAGGATGCACTAGCACAATACAACAAAGATCTTCCAGCAGAGTTTGTGTAAATATATACACAATAATTTAAGATCTATTTTGCCCCAATAAAAATGTATTAATTTTCTAATTTGCCGTATTTCTCGTCTAATGTTGACAACGAAGTAGCGCTAGTTTTAGATTCACCCCTTCTTCAATAACCTTATTTATGTATAGTTATTTTAGAACTTCAACTAGTGCATCATAACCTCTAGAAACATTGGCCCTTACATCCTAGTGTCTACATTCAACTACCAACTTGAAGAATTCCTCACGAAACCAGTTGAACAAGTTGGATATTTTCAAACTCGAAGAACTAGAGGATACAGGAGTCTTTTATTATTGACTTTGGTAAGAAATAAACTTCTTACGTTTGGTTAACTACTACTCCCCAATCTTATAACCACCAGCGAGCACAGCTCTCGTTACAAAAGTAATCACGCGAACAAAAATACTTGCATACAACTTTGTTCGCCTCTTCTACGCTTACGACGTCACCTTAAAGTACATCGAACAAACATGGTCATGTTGACCGAGCCTGATGATGTTCCCTCAATATATTAAACTTGTAATCTCTTAAAAAAACACTTTAGACAGAACTTTGAGATCGCTGCTTCTACGCTTTCGAAGTCCCCTTAAAGTTCGTCGAACAAACATAGTTGTGAGGATGGAACATAAGGATGTTAGTTTAAAATATCAAAACGCTTAATCGCTAATTTTTATGAACATTATAGCATCATTATACTTCCGTTTGATGCAGACTACTTAAATGTTCGCATAAGAGGACACTCCAAAATCCAACCATTGTTCTCTAGTCTTGGGTAGTCTCATAGCCTTTGTACTATGGTCTTCTACTGTCTCGGGTTAGAGTTCTCTTGCTTGAGGGTACACTCAGACTCACTGTTCTACCTAGTTTTTCTTCCTCTTATTTGGGCAAAGTTTCTATAGGAAATGTTTATTTTAATGTTACTATTCTTAAAATATAAAATTTTTCCTCATTTCCTTTCCTCAGTGGCTATTTTCCCTGTTTGGGCCCCTAGTCTTATAGCATCCTGCTTCTCCAACTGGGGTGGTAGCTTAGCATTTAATTATAAATAAATAAATAAATAATAATAATAAAGCTACCCTAGGATATATGTAAAAAGACATCCATTAAAGTTTTATTGTTCAGCTTTCTGAGAAACGCCAATCAACGCCAATCAATACTTTATTTTTCCAATCGATGAAGCGTTGGTTAGGGAATAAACCTTTGCATTTGAAATCATTACAAGTGAAGCCGAAATCAAATTGATAGTAGGTTTTCATAAGCCTGATCTTATACATATTTTCAGAGATCACCATGCGGTTTCTCTTATTGAAAGTCACCCTCTTAAATCCAGTTTTATTGTTAAAGAGACTTTGCTAAATTACATTTGATAATCACTTTCACGCCTTTAAACCAAAAAGGAAAAATCAACATTTACTTTTGAAAAAAATTTCAGTAGTAGCCTAAAGACATTAGGCAAAACCAATAGGACAACCACGACAAAACCAATAGGACAACCATGAATTAATATTGAAGTTTATTAAGATTTTACAATTAAACTCTTAAAATTTTAAATGTTATCAAATAAACCAGTACAAGTTGAAATTGTCTTTAAAGGCTAACCTAAGATAATTAGCCAATGTTTCCAAACACTTCAAGCAAATTTATTAGTAATAAGATTTATCAAAATGCCTAGCGTTAAATTTCTTATCAATAAAGAAAATCCACCATAAATAGAAAGTTAGATTCTTCGTTATAACTTACCATTACCTAATTTACCGGAACAACAGTTCTAGTTTTCCAAATCTTTCAAACAAAATTTGTTTTAAAATTTCCAGTAGACGTCTTCATCGAAATATTTATCAACGATCTTTGCATAGTTTCCAGTTAGAAAAAGTAATTTAAAGATAATAAACAGCACTTCCAGCAACAGCACTTCCAGCAACAGCACTTCCAGCAACAGTCTTTAACTAAACCAAACCGTCAATTGAAAATTAATTGATATTTTAGTCCTTAAATCAGTATCTCCTGAGGTCGCACCATCCAATCTGAAAAGTATCCATTATTAGAAATGTTTCTAGTAAAAGTTAGGTAGCCCTACATAAATGTTAGTTATCTTAAGCCTGTAATATTAAGAAATAGTAACAGTGAGTAGTTTAAAGAATCTATTTCGTACTAGAAAGTACATCCATATACTTTTTCAATCCTAAATTTTGGAATAGATAGAATTTTATTAGAAAAAAAAGGACAACTTTAGAAAACTTTACTTTAAATTTGTGGTAAACAGGCTCTAAGTAAACTGCAGAACCAAAATAAAAGTACAATAAAAAATTAACACTGATTTAAGTAAACTGCAGAACCTACATAAAGTACAAAAAGTTGAACACTCACCGAAACTACAAAATACTAAAGTGATTAAAAGCAAGCCTCCCTATAGCGCACGGTAGACCTTTTTGTGGTCTACCGTGCGCTACAGGGAACGTCCTCCCACTATTAGGGGCGCCGCCCCTAATAGGGGAGGACTAGCTTGCTTGAAATAGTATAATAAACAAACTTATAAAAAAAATACTTGCCTTATATCTCAGACAGAAAAATACTTCACCAAATTCCAGCGTTGTCACCAATTTAGTCTGTACTTAGCAATATGTGGGTCTGTACGCACAGATAATGCGGGTAGTATCTACTCTAATCAGTCGAGTTCCCCTTCCAAATTATAGGCTTCAAGGGAACAGGTAATCAAGGGATCAGCTATTTTTTCTTTCCTGAAAGCACAAATAAACCATCAAGTTGAAACATGGGTATTCATATAACATTCAGTATACAGATAAAAGACTTAAAACCATTATGTTCAAACATGGGTATGAGTAATACATCTACTTCGTACAGAAATAGCTTGCATAAATTAACAAACATACAATGATCACAAAGTTATCTCAACGTTTTGGAAACGTACAAAATTGAAAGTTAACTTAACGCAGTTCTTTACTTACCAAATAATTAAAACAGAGTATTCTCTTGTATACCGGTCACCACCAACCACCCAACTATTCGAGGTAACAGAAAGGCAACCTGAGAAAGCTTTGCTAGGCCCAGCCAAGGACTCTAAAAAGAGAAAGGTGAGACCTATAACAACGTAACTATCGATAACTCGGTACATTTCTTAAAAGAAAACTTTACGGCGGACGAGAATAAAAGTGATTTTTACAAAATCATCAACTTCTTTCTTACACTTTACCGATAGTTCAACTGTGTGGCTCTATTAGATATATATATATATATATATATATATATATATATATATATATATATATATATATATATATATATATATATATATATATATATATATATATATATATATATATTACATATGTATATGAATGTATGAAAAATTAAATTCATTTAGCTTTCGAAGGGACCATCTCCCTTCCTCTTCAGAAAACGTTTTCTGAAAATAAAAGGAGATGGGCCATTCGAAAGCTAAATAAATTTAATTTTTCATACATTGTGGGTTATCTTATATATCATAAATACACGGGAAATTGTGTACTTTAATATATATATATATATATATATATATATATATATATATATATATATATATATATATATATATATATATATATATATATATATATATATATATATATACATATATATATGTATATATGTATATATATATATATATATATATATATATATATATATATATATATATATATATATATATATATATATATATATATATATACATGTATCCTAAACGCTCAGCGCTACCACAGAGTAGTCATACCCCGATGAGAGGAGTATGTATATATATATATATATATATATATATATATATATATATATATATATATATATATATATATATATATATATATATATATATATATATGCACACACACAAACACAACAACAAAAACACCAACAACAACAAATGCAGCTGTTTCAAGACTACTGAATGACAAAAGCCTCAGACATGTCAATTCCTCATTCATGTCTGGAGTTTGTCCAATTTTCATCACCATGCAGGCTAGTGCGGATTGGCGATAGTGAAAGAATTTTGTCTAATCACTCACAAAAAACCAACCTAATATGGGTGGCCTCAACTAGTACAACTTTGCCGATTATGGCAATGCTCAAACTCTTTCACCATGTTAAGGTATCCACATTCAAAAAGGGATATATATATATATATATATATATATATATATATATATATATATATATATATATATATATATATATATATACATATATACATATATACATATATACATATATACATATATACATATATATATATATATATATATATATATATATATATATATATATATATATACATACATACATACATACATACATACATACATACATACATACATACATATATATATATATATAAATATATATACACATATACATATATATATATATATATATATATAAATATATACATACATACATATATATATATATATATATATATATATATATATATATATATATATATATATATATATATATATATATATATATATATAATTCAAAGTTTAAGAGATAAATCATTACGAGCATTGATAACCGATCAATACATTTATTAACAAAGAGCTACTTAGGTTATTATCACTAACACATAGTATATGTTTTCAAACTAACTCATAAGGAGAAATTTATTTTATGAAAACGGCTATGCCTACAGTCAAAACGAAATGAAAATAAACTTAAAACTAATTGCCTATTAAGAACAATACGAGTTCATCTAGTCTTGGCTACTCTGCTTATTTCGGACAGTATCAAGTTTGTAATTAGAATGGTTTTGACACTAATGCTCGCGAATGTATTAAATTTATTTTTCAATGTTGAATCACATTGAGCAAGAGAACCGTCTTACGGAAACTTGTAAAAGGCAAAATGAATTGAAGATGAAGCA
>NC_090744.1:102146761-102156761 GCF_036898095.1 Palaemon carinicauda
CTACTAAATTGGCATAACTGTTTCTTAAAGTTCCTACATGGTAATAGAATGGTAAAGCAGAAAGGGTACACTAATGTGAAATTTAATATGAAAAGATGCATAAGGAAAATATATACCCTTTTTGAAAAGAAAATGCCATGGTGACAAAACAATTACCAGAATTAAATCAAAATTAAATAAATAAAATTTAATCAAATAAATCTAGTAAAATAAATTAATTAAATAAAACAAATTTAATAAATCAAACAATGATTAAATAAAATAAATAAATCTGAATTAAATAAAAAATGGAAAGTAAGATCAGTATGGAACACAGGAGAATAGAAATTAGAATAATTTGGGTCCAAAATTGGTGGGTGTACTATGCTTGTTAACCTAAATACTGGTTCTTAACCTTAAGCATCTGAAATCAATTGTGTCATATGGCTGAATGGCATGAAATATTTAGTTACATACCTACCCTAGCACATATAGAATGTTAAGGTTAATTACTTCTGGTAGGACAAAGTATATCATGTCCCCCATAACTCAAACTTTGGGTGGACATTTCTGTTGTAAGTTACGCTCCTTTATACTAGCTTGGAGAATAAAGACTTCAGAGATAAACCTGACAAAATCTCTTGTCCATGTATTTTTTTTTATTACTTCTTACCAGTAACTAGGCTCAATCAAAAATATTATTGTAAATTTTGAATACTAAAACTCTTTTAGAAACTCAAAAGTAATTATTTCTTATTGCCTTTGACAAAATCGAAGATTTCGTGACGGATATTCATTTACTCCTGTCTGTTTCGTATGTTTCCTAGTTTGTTTGTTTGTTTGTTTATAATCAACTTTATACAAAAAATACTGTACCGTTTTAATCAAACTTGGTGGCTGGGTATGACCCAAGGATGAATCTGTAAAACTATCAATAAAGTAAATCAAGAGAAAAGAATGCAGCAGAACTTTGAAAATAATCTGTTTATGAACATTACACTAAAACTATTAAACCAATTACACGAAACTTGACGGACATGTAGGATATAACCCAAAAACAAATGCACTGGATTTTGAAGTAAACACATAGAAGTATAAGTATGCAATGGAAATAAGAACAAAATAGGGCTGGTTCGTGAAGTAAAGGCATGCTCTCTACTGAGTGCTCCTCTAGTTAATACTAGTTTTACATTAACACAATAATCTTGAAATACTGTATTATATTCTTTCCAGTTTAGACAACAGTATAAAAAAAATGGATCCCAAGGAAACAATAATGACTTGATATATACAAGCAAAAAGACAAATACTGAAAAGATATTAAATCAATAATAGTAACAAGATAATCACACTGTATAAAAGGTGATGTATGAAATTTCGAGAAAGGGAATAGTAAACCATCCCCAGTAAAGACTAGAAATACAAGCTAGCTAAACCGTATGAGAGTAAATGTGACCTTCTCTCAAAATCTAATGTTTTTACATTTTCTCTTGAGAACACCTCTGCGTTTTGCTCTTTTTTATTATACACCAGGTTACCTGACGTATATCAAAGGCCTTTTTATCATCCATCTCAGTTTAAGACAATTTTTTTTTCAGGAAAATTTCTCTACTTCTGCAAAATGTATTAGGACTTGTGTTTCCATTTGAGAGTGAGACAAGCCTTTATGCTTAGTAGTCTTAATAACCATTCATTAGAATTCTTTACTCACTATTGAGAGAGAGAGAGAGAGAGAGAGAGAGAGAGAGAGAGAGAGAGAGAGAGAGAGATTCTCTTTCTTGTTGAGGTTGGAAGGTTATCAAAATTACTTAATGCTTCATAGTCCTCAGCCAAGTAGGCCTGGGTCTTCCAAATATTTTAGTGCCTTGCGGAGCCCAGTTGTAAGTTTGGTGAACTAGTCTCTATTGGGGAGTGCGAAGAGCATGCCCAAACCATCTCCATCTGCCCCCAGCCATAATCTCATCCACATATGGCACTCGAGTAATATCTCGTATAGTTTCATTTCTAATCCTGTCCTGCCATTTAACTCCCAAATACTCTTCTGAGGGCTTTGTTCTCAAATCTACAAAATCTGTTGGATATTGTTTCATTGTCCTACCACGACTCATGTCCCTACAGTAACACCGATCTCACTTAACTGATATAAAACATCATTTTTATATGTAATTTCGGGTGATTTGATTTCCAAATTTTACTTAAACTTGCCATTGTCTGATTTTCTTTTTTCAATCTTTCATTGAACTCAAATTATAAAGATCCCCCATTAGAGAACATTCATGAAATTATAATAAAACTTTCTAGTCCCCATTAGAAAGAGAAAAACTATCATGAAAAAAATCCTTTTATATCAGAACACATTTAAACATTTTGGTACATTGAAAAATTGGAATATTTGCATGTTTCTAAAGGTGGGACGGATTTTCATAAAAATTCCTATATTGATAGATATCAATGATTTTCAGAATGTTAATTCTTTAGGCATTAACTTCGTAAGAACTTTTCACAATGCATAGTTATGTTTTTATAAAGATATCAATAAAGATATAGGTATCCATAATAGTATGTGCACTCATTAAAGAAAGTAGAAATTAAATTAGAAGACTACTGTAATGCAACAATTTGGACAAGTAACCTTTCTAAATGTTTGTTTATTTTGACCTTTACTTTATTTCTCTGAAATATAGTCTCAAGTCACAAATATAATGAAATACCTAAAATTTACCGAAGCTTTAAATAATATACCTTTTTAAAAGAACAGAAATTTCATCTATCACAGATGTGGACAGTGTTTTGCTGTGAATACTACCTAAAACCACAAAATGGGGAAAAATAACCAACAACAACAGGAAACTAAAATCGCCCCACAAATCAAATCTTGCATAAATTTCAAGTTTAGTTAATGTAATATCTATGTACACTTCTGATATAGGGACACACACACAATACTGTAGAAAGAATATACATACATATTCATAAAACAATACATTGTTTACTTTACTCACTGCGAATGTTATCTAAATCTTACCTTCAAATTCTAAATAAATTATGGTTTTTTAAACAATTTATTTCCACTCATTATAATTTATTGGTAAATAATCGAAAGTATCCCTGAATATGAAATGGTATTGAGGTACAGTAAGACCATTCAAGAAGACAGAAGAGCAACGCTCCTTCCAAGAAACCTCATGTTAACGACTTGGAACACTACAAAAACAGTATAGAAACAAGGTTGAACATTCTAAACTGTATTTTAACATATATTATGATACAGAAATGCTGGATCTTATATAAAATGTATAAAGTGTTAGTTGCTGGAAAAATAACAATGTTAATCAATTTTCCCTAGGTATATTTTACATCAAACATTTATGCATACATAAGAATATGAAGAGAGAAAACCTTTGAAGAACTAAACATGAGAGTTTTACTTTGCTGGAATATCACATACATTTACTTTGGAAGAGTCTATTACATTAGTTAAATTTATTTTTGTAAAATTTATCTTTATTTAGTAGAGATAAATTCTTTGATATGCTTCATTTTGCAGGCTCATTCTAATTACTTGGCTATATATATTTTATTTATCTTATTTAATTTTGGTGAAAAGTATGTCTATGCAGTTAATCAACAGAAAAATAAAGAAAGCATATCTCATCACTGAGGGTAAATCAAGATGGTTTACCTCTTCATGGGAAAGAAGAAATATACATTATATGCTGAGACATAGGCACTATTAATTACCAGGCCAATAATAAATTACAGTGGTATACAATTGTCTCAGGCTATTAAGAATTTGGTTGACTCTTAAAAAGTTTCTTTTTCTCCCATCCTGAAAAACCAGTACAGTAACATGTATTTTGTATAAATCAATTTCCACACATATTTCCACCTAAGGATAACTTCAGTCTTATTTGAGAGTGTAATTTTCTTAATATAATGGCTATGAATAACATTTCTAAAAAACAAACTCTATTTTGGTGAAGTAATATATATACCAGATAATGTATAAATAAATAATTCTATATAATATAATAAACATAGTTTTAGGTTGGAAAATTAATAATTAAATAATTCTATATAATAGAATTAACAATCGGTTTTCGGTTGGGAAATTAATATAAAACAATGTTAATATGAAAAAAAAGTACAGATGTAGCTATGTTATCAAAATAATAATCATTAATTGCTAATTTCTATGGTGTCCTTGGTAAAAAAATAGAATACATTCCAGACTTTTCAAATTGCCCTTTCTCTTCAGATTGGATCATAACTTCATAAGTCCCACTGTTATTGTTGCATAATGCAAAATTTCTGTTCTTTCTGCTTTTGCGTGAGTTATTTTCTTAGTCGATATGAAGAAGTATTAAAGCTGTGGTTGCAGACCTCTGAAAATTTTATCTTTGTTACTAAAATCATCCAAAATTATACGATCTAAGGAAATATAAAAACTTTAGATCACAGTTGTCTAAATAAAACATAACTAAGGGAAAATTCTTCTGAAATATAATCTGTTAAAAATAATAGAATTTCCAGTAATAAGTTATTTCTCATATTTTATGAAAAATATAGAAATAATCAGTATTAATTATTTTCTGTTATTACAGAGTTGGAAATTATTCAACAAACATTTACAAAAATATTCCACTAGGGCACGCTACTCACTAGGGCTCAAAGACCATTAAAAATCCAAAAAGTTCAGCTTAAGCTAGCAACTCCAATTGGGAATTATATTTTACAAAGCTCAATTAGCCAACTGGAGGTTAAAACAATAATTTACAAAGTTCAACAGCTTAAGCTATTAAGAGGTCTTAAAAACATTAATAAAACTTAGCAGCAGAAGTTACCCAATTGATGTCAAAAGCATATTCCACAAAGCTCAGTAACATAAGCATCCACATACAGGTTAAAATATTTATTTCACAAGGTAGAGTACTTATAGCAAGCAAGTTTGGGGGCGGGTCAAATGAGTATTTATTGTTGTTCATCAGTTTAAGCTAGCAACTGGGGGTCAAAAGGGTATTTATTGATGTTTATCAGTTTAAGCTAGCAACTGGGGGTCAAAAGAGTATTTATTGTTGTTCATCAGTTTAAGCTAGCAACTGGATATAAAAAAAGAATAAATTTCCCAAAATCTATCAGTTTAACCAAGCAATTATCACGTGAAAAGTTAAATATTATTCAATTCTTCAAGCTAGCAATTCGGGATAAGAAGGTTATTTTACACATTAGCAGATTAAGCTAGAGACTGAAGGTCAAAAAAAATATTTTCAATATCCAACAGTTTGTGTTAGGAACTACTGGTCCAAAGATTATGACACAAAGTCACAGGCCAAAAAATATTACACAATCCAGTAGATTACACCAGCAACTGGATATCAAATATGATATTTCACCAAGCTCAGTACCACAAGGTACCGAAGGTCTAAAGAATTTTGCACAAAATACGGCTTCTTTAGCCAGCAACTTGATTTCAAAGGAATATTTCATAAAATCCTACAACTTAAACTAACAACTGCAGGTCTGAACAATATTTCACAGATTTCAACACCAGAAGCTACCACATTTATATTAAAAAGAAAAAAATATTTCACAAATTTCAGTTCCAGAATTAGCTAAATGTAGGTCAGAAGGATATTTCCCAATAAATTCATCTTTTGCGAGAATTAGGTGATCAAAATGGCACTTCACAATGTTCATCAGCTTAAGATAGCAACTGGACTTTATAAAATATTCTTCAAATCAACAAAATCAAGGAAATAAAGCAAACAACTGCAGGTCAAAAGAACGTTCCAAGTAGTTCAACTGTTCAAACTAACAAACATAAGTCTGAAGAATACATAACAAAGCTCAGCGACAGAAGCTTCCAGATACAGATCATAAGAATATACCAAAGTTTATACCAAATGTAGGTCAAAATATTTTTTCACCAGGTAAGGTAGCTTAAGATAGCAACTGGTTGTCAAAATAGAATTTCATAGAGTTCATCAGCTTACGCTACTTTAGCAACTGGATTTCAAAATATTTTGTATGTCCAGCTGTTTAAACAACCAATTATTACAGGTTTCCTCTCCCCCATTCAAATTTATAAGTCCAACTACTTAAGCTATCAATTGGTAGTCAAACGAGTATTTTACAAAGCTAAGCAGCTTAAGCTAGCAACTGGATTTCAATAGAATATTGCACAAAGTTCAGCAACTCAAGGTACTAAACGGTAGTCTAAGGAATTGTTGAAAAATCTGGTTTTCTTAGCTAACATCTGGATTTCCAAAGAATTTTCATAATGTTCTGCAGCGTAAGATAACAACTGCAAGCCAGTAGAATATTCATATAGTTCAGCAGCATAAGGTAACAACTGCAGGTCTGAAGAATACTTCATAAGATTCAGTTTCAGAAGATACCAAATACAGGACTAAGGAATATTTCATGAAGGAAAGCAACGTTCTCTAGCATTTTGTGGTCAAAAGAGTATTTCACAATGTTCATCAGCTTAAGCTAAATATTTCACTAATTCCAAGAGCTGATGTTCAAATTAATACTTCCAAAAGTTCAGTTGCTTAAGCTAGCAACTGTAATTCTGAAGAAGGCTTCACATAGTTCAGCAGCAGAAATTCCCAATTGTAGATCAAAATAATGTTTCACTAGGTACTGCATCTTTTGCTAGCAATTAAGGTTCAAGATTATTTTATGAAGTTCATCAGCTTAAGCTAGCAACTGAATTTCAGTTTCAGGAGCTACGAAATACAGGGCTAAGGAATATTTCGTGAAGGAAAGCAATGTTTGCTAGCATTTTGTGGTCAAAAGAATACTGCATAATGTTCAGCAGCTTCAGCAAGCAACTGCAGATCTCAGAAATAATTTACAAGTCCAGCCATTTAAGATAGCCACTGCAGGCCAAAACTATATTTCACATATTCCAGCAGTTCACACCAGGAACTAGATATCAAAATAGACATTTCATACATTTCAGCAGCTAAAGCTAGCAATTATAGGCCAAAAGAATATTTCACAATTCTGAGCAACAAAAGCTACCAAAAGAAGGTCCAAAAACTTTTGCAAAAAGCCTAGCTTCTTTAACTGGCAACTGCATTATTTCATAAAGTACTGCAGCTTAAGCTAGCAAATATAGGTCAGAACATTATTCAAAAACAAATCAGCAACATGAGATGGTAATTACAGGCCTGAAAAATATTCCACAAAGTTCAGTTGCAGAAGATACTAAATATAAGTCAAAAGATATTTCATAAAGTCCAGCATCTTTAGCTACTTTTAAAGGGTCAAAAGACAATTTCACAAGCTCATCAGATTAACCTAGCAACTGGATTGTAAAATCGCAAATTTTTAAGTAATTTGTATTTTTCCTAACATACTTACCTAGAACTACCTTCTTAGGAGTTACTGGTTAACTCTACCTAACCGACCAATAATATTTCACAAAGCCCGGTAGCTTGAGCAAGTTCTTGGAGATCAATTAAATATTTCACTAAAGACTTTCAGAAAAAATCAGCTGTTTAACTTAGCAACCGTAGGTTTGAAGAATATCTCACAAAGTTCACAAGCTCAAAAAAGTATTTCAAAAAGTTCCATAGCTTAAAATAGCAAATAGAGATCAGTGAAATATTTTACGAAATTCAATAGCTCAAGGTAGCAAGTACAGATCTGATGAATATCTCAAAACGTTCATCAGCTAAAGATACTATAGCAACTGCTAGTCTAAGAATATATGCCCCATAGTCCAGCAATGTATGATAGCAACTGGATAGCAAACAATATATTTTAAAGTCTAGCAACTTCAGCTAGGAAGCTGGGGTAACCTAATGGAAATCCTTCTTTGGCAATTGCTGCACAAAGTTCCAGTCCTGCTCAAGCTCGGTATATTCTAGTCGTGTGTGACCTCACTATCCATGTGAGCTACAGATACGGGGCTTGGTGGAGGCTATAGGCCTACCGATGAGTCATTAACAGTCATTGCCTGGCTCTCCCTGGTCCTTGCTTTATGGAGAGGGGGTTTAAATCTTTTATAAAGTATTTCACATATTTTAGCAGTATACCTTGGTAACTGGAGGTCAAAAGAGCATTTCATAACTTTAAGCAGCATAAGATGTCAACAGCAAGTCAGTAGAGTATTTCATAAACAGCTGAAGCTTAAGCTAGCCAAAGTAGGTTGAAGAATATTTTGTGCAGATAAGTAAAGATTGGAATAACATCTCTCATAATCCAACAGCTTAAACTAACAACTTGAGATTCTATGTCTCCGGTGTGTGTGTGTGTGTGTGTGTGCCTTATTCATAATTTCACTTTCAGATTTCATTATAAAAGTGAAATTGTACAGAAGACACATACCGTAATCAAATTTCAAGCTATAGGTACCACTAGAGCGTTTGTAAGATGACAGCCTTTATCCCAAGACCCAGTTGGGTAAGAAATAAGTACTTTTTTACAATGCTTGATACATAAATTTTCATGTTTGGTAAAGTATTTTAATGAAGGTTCCTCGCTAATTTCAGTAAAGAACTAGAGGGGAACTTAGTATATAGCATGCTTTTGCCACGCTAAGCGGTCTCCAAAACGTACTTTTACTGTACTTTGATGCATTTTCTTCAAAACTTAGTGAATTTGTCTTTTGGTCATACCCCACATATTCACCAGGTTTCGTTGAAATTGGTTTCTGTAGACTTTGTGTGATGTTGTTCACAAACTTGGTTCAGTAGTTTTTGTGTAATGTTCAGAAACAAAAAATAAACTAACATTATATTTGTCATTTTCTTAACATTGCAATTATTTTCTAATTACTGTACTGCTGTGTACTTTTAGTTTTATGTATTTTATCTAAATATTACACATTCAGCCTTGGGTCATACCCAACATGACTACCAAATTTTGTCAAAATCGTTACAGTGGTGTCTGTGCAAACTTTCTCACAAACAAGCAAACAAATAAATAAACTAACAAACAGACAGGGGTAAATACATGCCCCTGGCAAAACCTTCGATTTCGACAAAGGAAATTAGAACACCGATGAATAAAAATATGGGTATACGATATTGTATTATATGACAAGAAAATTATTTAATCAAATAAAAAAAAAAATCAAGAACTAAATTAATATTGAAATAATCTCATAAAAGAAAATTATCTATAGCAAAATGTTTATAGTATATTAGATTGACAAAGATAACGGATTAAAAACCTTCCTGGAGTTAGAAAACAAACATTTAACTTTTTCAGTACAAACAACTTTTGTGCACACTAATATGCTGATTTTTTTCTATTTAATTTCCAAGTACAATACGTGCTAAAATAGATCTATTTATTCATATCTCAAAAAATAATTCATGGTATGAATGTGATAAATGCTTGGAACCGTGAATAGGGTACTTTAAATTTTATGTACTTACATAATGTAAGAGAAATCTATTGCAACTAAGTTCAAATAAACCTCACCTGTATTAGGGATAAGACGATACTTCATTTCCTATGATCAACAATGTCGAATCAATATTCTATAACAAATGTAAAGTTCAGTTTCACTTGTTTTTCAGCACCCAAAAATCTTGAAATCCTTGAATGTTACCTGGAATGTTCAAAATAGATTAACAACGAACTCTATTTCCAAACATGCACACAATAGCTGTCATATTACAAATGATATTTTTATTACTGACTAAGCTACACAATCTGAGTTGGGGAAGCAGGATGCTATACGCCAAAGGGTTCCAACATGGAAAAATAGCCCAGTGAGGAAAGGATATAAAGAAATAAGCTAATAAACTTAACTGATAATCAATATAATATTTAAATTACAGTAGCAACATTAAAATATATATACTATACAGACTTATGTCAGCCTGTTCGACATAAAATATTCGCTGGTAATTTGGTATAAACTACAAAACAATGATAGACTATTCCCAATATACTAAAGAAAGTTGTCATACAAAAGCTTTACTCAGAAACTTTTAAAATTATAGAAGCAATATTAGTGTTTAAAAAATGTATCCAGAATCTAAAATGTCGATACCTT
>NC_090744.1:102161761-102166761 GCF_036898095.1 Palaemon carinicauda
AAATGTTGTCCGCCTTTTAAAGCTTTTTGGATAGTTTAGCGGTTTCGAACGTAACTATACAATCATCGCGTGTACCTTCGTTTTGCCACTAGTACAATAGTATAAGTTCACTTTTCAAAGTTTTCATTACCTTTACGTGCATATTAAACCATGTTTTGTATTTTATAGTTATGTATTTTACAGCAAACGTATGAAAAAAGCGGAGGGAGAAAGATCGTGTGTGTTCTAACATTTGAAAGTTCAATGTTAAAAACAAATCCGTAATTTTAATTTGAAATTTTGGGTAAAGATATATTGTTCTCGGCCGTATTTCAGTAAAATACAGGCGACCGTAATTTTACATTACTTTGTTATTGTCTTTTTTGCGTCTCTATGTAATTTTTTTTTTTTTATGTAAAAATCCTGGAATAAATGTTGCCAGGCATTTTGCCGTTTAGTTCATGCAAATTGTTAAGCCTGAATACAAATGCTAGCGAAATAACTGATAAGATACAGAGCAAAATATTAGCTGGAAAGAAATAATTTTTCACAAACCAAGGCCCGCCTTAACAGACTTTTAGCGTCTGATGGAGGGCGAGAAATAAACCCGTAAAAAGTAAGTAAGTGTGTGTATACAATTATGAGTGATAATTTGAAATAAGCTTCATATAAATTGTATGAGAACTACGGTAGGCCCATTTCAAAAACTACCGATACATGATAAAAGATAAATTTCGAAATAATTCAAGAGTGCTATGATTTTCCAGGGTTGTTGGCTGGAACAAATTTTCTTTTCCCAATGCTTATCGTCACTGATTCCAAAATGTTTCAACGAGTGTACATATTCAAAGGAAATTATATTGGCGGTACTGCAAGTTTCTTGTGCGCATGTTCTCGATAGCAGTAGCTCACGGTCAGGTGCCGACACGCAACAGGTGGAAATTTAAAACCTCAATAAGAGATGGTTGTTGAAATTCTCTGGAGCTCCATCAATAAGAAAAATAAGTACGAATTCTATGAGGAACCACAAATATCATTGAAATCATATATGTTACTGAATTTTATATCACGGTACGTTGGCCGCTGTAAATAGCGCTCAGCTGACGAACAAGAATGACGTTCCGAAAAGCGAAATTAGAAATAAGCAGAAAATAAATTTTATTTTTATATGTCTAATCATTACTTTTTCAAGGTATTAAAGATTTTTGTTTATTATACGGTATATATATATTTGAGAGAGAGAGAGAGAGAGAGAGAGAGAGAGAGAGAGAGAGAGAGAGAGAGAGAGAGAGAGAGAGAGAGATCGCTATAACATTCACACAACCAAGTAATGATTGATAATATTCTAACAACTTGTATGAAACTTGACATTACCCTAACTCAGGTACACATCTATTGCCGATGTTTCTTATTTTTTTTCTGTATAATGATAAACACCAGAAATAAAACAGAGCATATATTTCAAAATAACTGAAAATTAATATTGTAATAAGGCTTCATAAGGATAACCAGGCAAAATTTGACAACATATTTAGGCCTGAATATTTTAGGGAGTTTGGCGGAGACTGGAATATTTACTGAAAACTTTAAGAAGTTTGTTTCAAGAAACTTAGGTTGAAGGAGAATATGCTGTACTTTTAAGCCACTTTTCCAGCTTAGAGTTATGTTCTGAAAAATGATGACAGACTATTTTTATAAATATATTATCATCACCATCATCACCAACACCATCATTATTAACAACACCAACACCATCGCCAACACTATCCCCAACACCATCGCCAACACTATCCCCAACAACATCACCACCATCATTATTATCAACAACAAAACCATCACCAACAATATCACTAACACCATCACCACAATCAATATTATCAACACTAGCACTATCATCAACGCCATCACCACCTCAATCATCATGATCACCTCCATCATCACCGTCACTGCCATCACCATAATCCTCATCATCATCACCTCCATCACGATCACCACCTCCATCATTATCACCACTGCAATTACCACCAAAACAACCATCACCAACACCAGTACCACTATTACCATTATCACCAAAACTATCATTATCACCACTACCAACATTAATACCATTCAATAATTATCACCTCTGCCACCATCACATTCACCATCATCGTCATCACTACCACCACCACAATTTATTTTTCAGGAATTCAGCTAGACCTATAGAAAGTTATTCAGTGAATTTAGTTTAGTAAATTATTCAGTAAATCTGTACCATGTAACAGTTTTATTATGAACATTCTAACATAGTGAAAAAAATCTATATTCATATTACTGCAATTATGAAATTAATTTTGATAAGCGTATAATAAATCTACTACAATTATGAAATTAATTTTCATATGAGTATAATAATTCAAAATTCAAAATTTAGAGTACTGCAAATATGAAATTAATTTTCATATGATTATAATAAATCTTTATTTAGAGTACTGCAATTATGAAATTAATTTTGATATGAGTATAATAAATCTATATTTAGAGTAAAGTAATTATGGAATTAATTTTGATATGAGTATAATACATCTACTGTATACTTAAGAGCACTGAAATTATAAGATTAATTTTGATATGAGTAGAATAAACCTATATTTAGAGTGCTGTAACTCTAAAATCATTTTTGATATGAGTATAATAAATCTATACTTAGAGTACTTCCATTATGAAATAAATTTTGATATGAGTATAATAAATCTATACATATGTACTGCAATTATGAAATACATTTTGATATGAGTATGATAAATCTATTTATGGTACTACAATTATAAAGTTAATTTTGATATAGGTATGATAAATCTATATTTAGGATACTGCAATTACAAAATCAATTTTGAAATGAGTATAATAAATCTATACTTAAAGAGTACTGCAATTATAGAATAAATTTTGATATAAATATAATAAATTTATATTTAAGGTTCTGCCATTATGAATCATATTTTCATATGAGTATAATAAATATATATTTAGAGTACTGCAATTACAAAATTAATTTTGAAATGAGTATAGTAAATCTATTCTTAAGAGTGCTGCAATCATGGAATCAATTTTGATATAAGTATAAAAAATTTATATCTAGGGTTCTGCAATTATGAATTGTATTTTCATATGAGTATAATAAATATATATTTAGAGTACTACAATTACAAAATTAATTTTGAAATGAGTATAGTAAATCTATTCTTAAGAGTGCTTCAATCATGGAATCAATTTTGATATAAGTATAATAAATTTATATCTAGGGTTCTGCAATTATGAATTGTATTTTCATATGAGTATAATAAATCTATATTTTGGGTACTGCAATTATGAAAAGAATTTTGATAGGAATATAAGAAATTAATATTTAGAGTACTGCAATCATGAAATTAATTTTGATAGGAGTATAATAAATCTATAATTAGGGTACTGCAATTATAAAATTGATTATGGTATGAGTATAATAAATCTATATTTAGAGTACTGCAACTAAGAAATTAATTGTTATATGACTTTATACATCTATATTTAAAGTACTGCAATAATGAAATTAGTTTTGAAATGAGTACAATAAACCTATATTTAGAGCACTGCAGTTATGAAATTAATTTTAATATGATTGTAATAAATCCATATTCATTGTACTGCAATAATGAAATTAATTTTGATATTAGTATAAATACATATTAGAGTACTGTAACTATGAAATAAATTTTTATATTAGTATAAATCCATATTAGAGTACTGTAACTATGAAATAGATTTTTATATTAGTATAAATCCATATTAGAGTACTGTAACTATGAAATAGATTTTTATATTAGTATAAATCCATATTAGAGTACTGTAACTATGAAATGAATTTTTATATTAGTATAAATCCATATTAGAGTACTGCAACTATGAAATAAATTTTTATATTAGTATAAATCCATATTAGAGTACTGCAACTATGAAATAAATGTTTATATTTGTATAAATCCATATTATAGTACTGCAACTATGAAATAAATGTTTATATTAGTATAAATCCATAATAGAGTACTGCAACTATGAAATAAATTTTTATATTAGTATAAATCCATATTAGAGTACATCAACTATGAAATAAATGTTTATATTAGTATAAATTCATAATAGAGTACTGCAACTATGAAATACATTTTTATATTAGTATAAATCCATATTAGAGTACTGCAACTATGAAATAAATGTTTATATTAGTATAAATCCATAATAGAGTACTGCAACTATGAAATAAATGTTTATATTAGTATAAATCCATAATAAAGTACTGCAACTATGAAATAAATTTTTATGAATAAAAATAAATCTATATCAAGAGTACTGCAACTATAAAATAAATTTTGATATGAATACAAATAAATCTAAATTTAGAGTACTGTAATAGTGAAATCAGTTTTTGTATGAGAAAAATAAATTTATATTTAGAGTACTGCAATATTGAAATTAATGTTGATATGAGTATAATGTGAAATAATTATATAAAAAGAAAAAAAAAACAGAATAGACATTGGGAGAATAACTATACATAAAAAAAAGAATGCAACAAAAAACCATGAGAATATCTACCAACAAAACACCAAAAAATAAGCGGATAGTGTCAAAAGGTAAAAATATCACTATCAATATCCATTTCAAAAACTTATGCCTGAATTTTCAAAACCTTGAAGATAACTAAAGAAACACCCATTCGTAGTGCAACTTGTATTCAAAATATATTAGAGAGAGAGAGAGAGAGAGAGAGAGAGAGAGAGAGAGAGAGAGAGAGACTCCCTAAGGGTAATGAGAAAATTAGTTTTTAAATTAATTATTAAAGAACGCTACAACTAAATTCCTGAAATTTGTTGGTAAAGAGCAATTTACTTTTCAATTCCACCACGTTGCCGGGGTCAAAAACAAAACATCCTGTTTTACTATCTTGATGAAAACACTTTTAAATATTACTTTCTCTAACTTGCGCCATCACCGTGAGCGCT
>NC_090744.1:102171761-102179130 GCF_036898095.1 Palaemon carinicauda
TCATAGGCTGGGCAAAACAGATGCTAAGTAAGCTTTACAAAAGGATTTTTTGTTTGTTTTTCCAGCATTAAGAGTTTTCAATGACGATGCAAGTCTGTAGTTTCCACTCTGAAATTGTAGAGAAGTGTTAGTTAGAATACTGAGATAACTTAGGAAGGAAATAAAATAGGGGAAATTAATTTTTCGGTGGGCAATGGCATCAAACGGAATATTGCCTACCATGGTTCTTTATTAAAACAAAACTCCTAACATCCACTGGTATTAAAAATCATAAAGTTTGTTACTTGAAAATATATTTCATGAAAAAGGCCAGATCTTTAGACCATTCACAGGGGAATATAAAGAAGCGAATAAATGGGAACTAAAATACCAAGAATTATGTTACTATTCAAACGGATGTTTTCTATTTCTGAGATTGACATGAAACTTCAAGTGTTCTACAACAAGAAGCAAATGAAAAGAACATTTATATTTCATTTCACGAGACTGAAAATTTGGAGAAAACATATTTAATTGAAGATTCAAAGGACTAACATGGAGGACTAACGTTAGGATATTTACGAACAATAATAATCTCTCTCTCTCTCTCTCTCTCTCTCTCTCTCTCTCTCTCTCTCTCTCATCCTAATGATGTATGACGATATGAAAGCCTATACATACACATTAAATACATAAATACAATATACATATATGCATGTATGTATATATATATATATATATATATATATATATATGTGTGTGTGTGTGTGTGTGTGTGTGTGTGTGTGTGTATTGTATATGCATACATAGATGTATAGACACAGACATACAAACTATTGGGTAGATATAATAATTTATTTAGGTTTATTAATGTTTTCTCAAATTCAGAACTGGTACCTCTCTCTCTCTCTCTCTCTCTCTCTCTATCTCTCTCTCTCTCTCTCTCTCTCTCGCCCATATTTGTAGCCCTAGCTCTCACATAGGCCTAAAGAGTGTCACCATAGCATGTACAGCCTGAAAAATTTAGGGATTTATTTCAAATCTGTTGAAATCATTCTCGAAATTTAAAGGCCGAATTCATAAAAAGTGAAATTTCACCTTCCTCTTCGTGAATGAAATTTTCACCTACAGAACTCAAAAGAAATGCTTGACCCCAAAGAATGCAATAATCCCTAATTGACAACTGTGACCCTCAAGATTATTTCAAGTTCACCCCTTTTTTCATTTGCTCCCCCTAACTCTCCCCCCAGCCCCCATTTCCTACTCCAGCCCCGCCCCCATTTTCTCTCTTTATAGGCCTGTGCTCCCACTTGAGTATTCCAGTGTCGTCATTAGAGTTGTCCCTGATCTTGAGTCGAGGTTGAACGCAGAAGGATGGCAGCAGCAAATTTCATTCCTCTCCTGGAGCCAAGGCAGAGTGGTGCTCAATCTTCACCGACGACGCACTTGTAAGTTTCTTTGGTGTTGACTTAGAAAATTTGCAACTTCGGTTTATAAACCTTCAGTTTGGAACTTATAACTTTGTGTCTCTAAGACTTCTTTTAATTCTCAGTATCCTTGACAAACTTATAAGTCTGCTGATGTTAACTTAGTATGTTTGCAACTTAGGTTTATAAACCTTCAGTTTGGAACTTACAACTCTGAGTTTCTAAGACTTTAATTCTCAGTATCCTTGATGAACTTGTAAGTCTGTTTGGTGTTGACTTAGTATGTTTGCAACTTAGGTTTATAAACCTTCAGTTTGGAACTTACAACTGAGTTTCTAAGACTTCTTTTAATTCTCAGTATCCTTGACGAACTTGTAAGTATGTTGTTGTTAACTTAGTAGGTTTGCAACTTACTGTAGGTTTATAAACTTTTAGTTTGGTACTTAGTTTATATTAGTTTGTAAGCCTTCTTTTAATTCTCAGTATCCTTGACAAACTTTCAAGTCTTCTGGCGTTAACTTAGTATGTTTGCAACTTAAGTTTATAAACATTTAGTTTGGAATTTATTAGTTTGTAAACCTTCTTTCAATTCTCAGTATCCTTAACAGAATTTTAAGTCTGTTGTATTAACTTTGTATGTTTGCAACTTAGGTTTATGATACTTTAGTTTGTAACTTATTAGTTTGTAATCCTTTTTTTGATTCTCAATATTCTTGATGGACTTTTAAGTCTGCAGGTGTTAACTTAGTAGGTTTGCAACTTAGGTTTATAACTTGTGAGCCCTTTTCCTTGAATAGCAAGTGTTCGGTTTCAGCAGTTTGCTCTGGGCTGATGTTCACATGTTTATTAGGATATAAATATTTCTAAGCTGATTATTTTACTAATATTCTTTTAATTTCTGTAACTTATGTTTTATTACTAGATAAGATCACTTAATACTTTTATGCCACATTACCAGACTACTTTGCTTATACTATTCAAACGTGTTTTTATTATTATCAGTATATGGAAGTTTATATTTTGGGAAGTAAAAATCCACAGTTATATATCAATGGAACTTATATTCAAATGTTTTTCAAGACATATTTAGCTTCCTGGAATTTTAGCTTACTCTGCTATTTTATCATTAACATTATTTTCAAGGTTATGGTCAAACGGCTCTTTATGTAAAACAGTTTTTTTCTTAAATATTGAACCATTCAACAGACCAATTTATCTTTTAATGGAACTAAATTTCTATCCGAATATTAACCATTACAAAAACAAGACAGTTATATAGAGAAAAAAATCAGTTACTAGTTAGCTCGGATTCATTTTTTTCTTATTTCACAAGTAACAACGTTGAATGATAAGCTGAGTTTTTTCTTATGCACGAGAATAGAAATTATATCATATTGACTACTGAATACACATGACAGAGATAAGGCAATAAAGAACATTTCTTTAGGGAAAAGAGTAACAAAATAATGTTCATTCATTGTTAGGGAATCTACTTTGTGCAGATACTTGATATTTTTTTGTCAATTTACACAGCATTTTCATACCATCATATTTCAAACTAGCGGAGCACTCAGTAGAGCGTAGACCTAAGCTTATTTCTCAATCTTTTCCTCGGAATTGACCTTGACCTTTGAGTTTGACATGTATTAATTGGCGTGGATTTGTATACGCTAGAATATGAACTAAGTTTAAAGTCTCTGTGACAGCGATGTCCAAACTTGTGGATGATTACGGGAATTGGACATTTTGCCTGACCATGACCTTGACCCTCAAAACTTTAATCCTCCCAGCTTTTTACATAGGTTAATCCCTTCAAGTTTCATTAATCTGCGATTAGAATTGGGACTAAGAAGCTGTTCACAAAGAAACACACAAACAGGGGCAAAAACATAACCTCCATCCCACTTTGTTGGCTGAGGTAATCATACATAGCTCGTATAAATATAATGATGTTTACACAGATAGATAGCATGAATCTATTCAATTTCCATATCTTCCGTATAAATAGAATTCTGTTTACACAGCTAGATTGTACAAAGTTACATAATTTTCACATGCTTAGTAGAAATCGAATTCAGTTTACACAGATTTCAGTTCACACAGATACCATTATAATCTAAATCAGTCTACACATACCTCATAAATCACATTCATTTTGCACAGATACTTGGCGTAAATTGAATTCAGCTTACAATGGAAATAATTGAAACCTGGAAGGAGTCATATATGATCTGTCCTAAATCAGAATTCAAATCTATCTCTAAGGGAATTACATAAAACATGTCCTTAAAACCAATTCAAATCTATCTCAGCAAGGGAGCTACATATGACATACCCTTAAAACATAATTCAAATCGATCTCTGTGAGGGAATTACATATAACTTGTCCCTAAAACATAATTCAAATCTATCTCTGCAAGTGAATTACAAATGACTTATCCTTAAAAACCAATATAATCTATCTCTGCAAGGGAGTTACATATGACATCTCCTTAAATCTCTGCAAGGGAGTTACATATGACATCTCCTTAAATCTCTGTAAGGGAGTTCCATATGACATTTACTTTAAACCAATTTGAATCTATCTTTGCAAGGAAGTAAAAAAAATGACATATCCTTAAAACCATTTTCAAATTTCATCTCTGCAAAGGAGTTACAAATGACATATCCTTAAAACCAATTCAGATACATCTCTGCAAGAGAGTTACAAATGACATGGTCCTTTAAAACCAACTCAAATCTATCTCTGCAAGGGAATTACAAATGACATGTCCTTAAAACCAACTCAAATCTATCTCTGCAAGGGAATTACAAATGACATGTCCTAAAAACCATTTCAAATCTATCTCTAAGGATGTTACATATGATATGTCCTTAAAACCTATTCAAATCTCTCTTTGCAAGGGAGTTACATTTGACTGTCCTTAAAACCAATTCGAGTCTCTCTTTTCAAGGGAGTTACATTTGACATGTCCTTAAAACCAATTCAAATCTATCTCTGCAAGGGAGTTACATTTGATATGTCCTTAAAACCAATTCAAATCTATCTCTGCAAGGGAGTTACATGTGATATGTCCTTAAAACCATTTCAAATCTATCTCTTCAAGGGAGTTATTTTCTATATGTCCTTAAAAACCCATTCAAATCTATCTCTGCAAGGGAGTTACATTTGACATGTCCTTACAACCAATTCCAATTTATCTATGCAAGGGAGTTACATTTGACATGTCCTTAAAACCAATTCAAATCTATCTCTGCAAGGGGAGTTACATTTGACATGTCCTTAAAACCAATTCAAATCTATCTCTGTAAGGGAGTTACATATGATATGTCCTTAAACCTATTGAAATCTCTTGCAAGGGAGTTACATTTGACATGTCCTTAAAACCAATTCAAATCTATCTCTGCAAGGGAGTTATATATTTCATGTTCATAAAACAGAATTTAAAATCTATCTCTGCAAGGGAAATTACAAATGACATGTCCTTAAAACCAATTCAAATCTTTCTTTACAAGAGTTACATATGGCATGTCCTTGAAAACAGAATTTTGGTCTTTGAAACTCCATTAAGTATAGGATTGAATTATCATGGCCGGATTATGAGAGCATTTATAATTCTCTCTGGGTGTAAGTTATCTCCAATGTAAGGCGTGTATGATACTAGAATATTTCTATATAAAAAAATATCTACAGTATATAAACGTCTGAAGCATATGATAGATTTTCAAACAAGCCTATGTTTCTGGTAACTCCAGATGAGGGATTATATGTATATATATATATATATATATATATATATCTATATATATATATATATATATATATATATAGATATATATATATATAGATTATATATATAGATATATATATATATAGATATATATATATATAGATATATATATATATAGATATATATATATATATAGATATATATATATATATATATAGATATATATATATATATATATATATAGATATATATATATATATATAGATATATATAGATATATATATATATATATATAGATATATATATATATATAGATATATATAGATATATATATATATATATATAGATATATATATATATATAGATATATATAGATATATATATATATAGATATATATAGATATATATATAATATATAGATATATATATATATATATATATAGATATATATATATATATATATAGATATATATATATATATATATATATAGATATATATATATATATATATATAGATATATATATATATATATAGATATATAATATATATATATAGATATATATATATAGATATATATATATATATATATAGATATATATATATATATATATATAGATATATATATATAGATATATATATATATAGATATATATATATATATATAGATATATATATATATAGATATATATATATAGTATATATAGATATATATATATATACATATATATATATATATATATATCTATATATAGATATATAGATATATATATATATACATATATATATATATATATATACATATATATATATATATATATATGTATATATATATATCTATATGTATATATATATATATATATATATACACTTATTGAAAATTATGACAGAATGTTACCTAGAGGAAAGCAAGATTTCTTACATTATTCCAAGAATTAATTTCATCTATTAATCTATCATTAAAATCTACCAAGCTTCATTATTAGAGACCACCTGAAAAGAAATAGATGAAAAAAACGCCTAAATATTCACGTTTTTTCATTTTATACATAAAATATAACAGCATGCATAAATGTATATCCAAACTGTCCCATAATAACTGAACTATTATAGTAACAGTACTCATATAGATATTCATATTCAGTATCAAAATCAACGTAAGTATAAGAACCAAAATAAGCCTGATCTCTTGGCATGTATTCCTGATTTTACAAAGCAATTCAGCTTAACTTGTTACGTTAAAATCTACAACTTAATCCATTTGAAAATCTTATAGCATGACAATGTATTCATTTAAATAAATTTCATACACAAATTAAAGGAGATAACCTAAGTTATATTTTGATATACTCTAATTTAATGCCAATCCTCACTGATTTTCAAATATATTAATAATCATGTTATCATAGTTCAAATGCTAGTTCATTATAAGCGCTATTGTCAAACGATATAAAAAAAAAAGATAATGGTAAAAAAATAATATGGTTTAATACATTTTTACTGAGGTTTTAACACTATATCCAAATCTAAGACAACATTACTAAAGTAGAATTGAGCAAAAGAGACCAAATCGCATCAGCCTTGCAAGGCCTCGCACACCAGACATCCCCAGACCTACACCACTGTAAAACAACGTGAGCTCGTCTCGCCTAGCAACGCCAGGCCCTTCCCCTACCCAAATCCATCCTTACCCCCTACCAGCCCATACCAGCACTCACCTACACAGAAATACAAGTACAAGGAAATTACAATTATTGCTATTGTTGTTCTTCCTGTTCATTGTCTTAGTCTCTCTCATGTTCTGCATGAACTATTTCCGCTTTGGATTCTCCTAGGCCTAACTAGGTTCTCCGCCCTATCCTCCCCCACCCCACCCAAAATGGTTCTTAACACTGAAGGCTTTAACTAAGGCGACAGACTATTACTAAT
The DNA here is from genome assembly GCF_036898095.1 of Palaemon carinicauda. NCBI lineage: Eukaryota > Metazoa > Arthropoda > Malacostraca > Decapoda > Palaemonidae > Palaemon > Palaemon carinicauda. The sequence goes on from NC_090744.1 coordinate 102,178,826, forward strand.
ACTACTATTACTACTACCGCCACTACTACTACTACTACTACTACTACTACTTCTACCACCTCTACTAGTAGTAAGTGTAGTAGTTATTCATTTGTTTCGCTCTGCCTAGCAACTAGACACATCCCACCGACGCCAACATAGGCCTAAACCATAGTGGCGTGCCCCGCCTGGCTAGTAATAGGCAGTGGCAATTTCCCCAGTGTGAGCTTCACTTTAGCTTCACTATTACTCATCCGACATCCATCTTCGCTATGACTCTGTTATAACAATATCACCATTGGGGCTGTGGTACGCTTTTAATCTCT
>NC_090744.1:102182130-102187130 GCF_036898095.1 Palaemon carinicauda
AACATTTGAAAGTACAATGTTAAAACAAATCCGTAATTTTAATTGGAAATTCTGCGTAGAAATATATTGTTCTCAGCCGTATTTCAGTACAATACTGGCGAACGTTATTTTACATTACTTTGTTATTGTCTTTTAAGGGTTGGTGACTTTTTACGTCAATATATCTGTTTTTTTTTTTTAAACGTAAAAATCCTGGAATAAATGTTGCCAGGTATTTGCCGTTTAGTTCATGTAAATTGTTGAGCCTGAATACAAATGCTAGCGAAATAACTGATAAGATACAGAACAAAATATTAACTGGAAATTAATTATTTTTTACAAACCAAGGCCCGCCTGAAGAGACTTCTAGTGTCTGATGGAGGGCGAGAAATAAACCCGTAAAAGTAAAAATAAAAGTAAGTAAGTGTGTGTATACAATTATAAGTGATAATTGAAAATAAGATTCATATAAATTGTATGAAAACTACGGTAGGCCATTTCAAAAACCACCGATACAATGATAAAGATAAATTTCGAAATAATTCAAGAGTGCTATGATTTTCCAGGATTGTTGGCTGGAACAAATTTCTTTTCCCAATGCTTATCGTCACTGATTCCAAAATGTTTCAACGAGTGTACATATTCAAAGGAAATTATATTGGCGGTACTGCAAGTTTCTTGTGCGCATGTTCTCGATAGCGTAGCTCACGGTCAGGTGCCGACACGCAACAGGTGGAAATTTAATAAAACCTCAAGAAGAGATGGTTGTTAAAATTCTCTAGATCTCCATTAATAGGAAAAATAAGTACGAATTCTATAAGAAGCCACAAATAACATTGAAAACATATATGTTCACTGACAATTTTATATCACGGTATGTTGGCCGCTAAAAAATAGCGCTCAGCTGACGAACGAGAATGGCGTTGTTAACAGCGAAATTAGAAATAAGCAGAAAATTAATTTTATTTCATATATTTAAACGATACTTTTCAAGGAATTAAAGTTTTTTGTTTATTATACAGTACGTATGTATGAGAGAGAGAGAGAGAGAGAGAGAGAGAGAGAGAGAGAGAGAGAGAGAGAGAGATCGCTACAACATTCTCACAACCAAGTATATGAATTGATAATATTTTAACAACTTGTATGAAACCTGACGTTACCTCAAGTACACATCTATGTCCGATGTTTCTTATTTTGTTTTGTTCTTTTTTTTTCTTTTTTTTTTGTATAATGAACACCAGAAATAAAACAGAGCATATATTTCAAAATAACTAAAAATTAATATTGTAATAATAAGGCCTCATAAGAATAACCAGGCTGTACTTTTAAGCCACTTTTCAGGCTTAGAGTTATGTACGGAAAAATTATGCCAGGCTACTTTTTATAACTATATTATCACCATCATCATCACCAACACCATCATTATTATCAACACCAACACTATCACCAACACCATCACCACCATCATTATTATCAACAACAAAACCATCACCAACAATATCACTAACACCATCACCACCAGTCATTATTATCAACACTAGCAATATCATCAACACCATCACCACCACCCACATCATCACCTCCATCACCATCATCACCTTCACCACCTCCATCACCATCATCACCACCTTCTTCATTATCACCACTGCAATTACCACCAAAGCAACCATCACCAACACCAGGTACCAATATTTCCATTATCACCAACATCATCATTATCACCACCAGCAACATAAATACCATTCAATAATTATCCCCTCTACCACCGTCATATTCATCACAATAACCACCACAATTTATTTTTTCCATGAATTCGGCTAGACCAATAAAAAAGTCATTCAGTAAATTGAGTATCATAATTATTCAGTAAATATGTACCATGTAACAGTTTTATTAGGAGTATTCTAACATACTGAAAAAATCTCTATTTATATAACTGCAATTATGAAATTAATTTTGATAAGCGTATAATAAATCCTACTACAATTATGAAATTAATATTGATATAAGTATAATCATTCAAAATTCAAAATTGAGAGTACTGCAAATATGAAATTAATTTTTATATGATTATAATAAACCTATATTTATAGTACTGCAATTATGATATTTCTATATGAGTATAATAAATATATTCAGAGTAATGTAATTATGGAATTAGTTTTTATAGGAGTATAATACATCTATACTTAAGAGCACTGAAATTATAAAATTAATTTTCATGAGTATAATAAATCTATATTTATGGTACTACAATTATAAAACAAATTTTGATATAAGTATAATAAATCTATATTTTAAGGTTCTGCAATTATGAAATTAATTTTGATATAAGTATAGTACATCTATATTTAGGGTACTGCAACTACAAAATAAATTTTGAAATGAGTATAATAAGAGTAATGCAATTATGGAGCTAATTTTTATATAAGTAAGATAAATCTATATTTACAGTTCTGTAATAATGAATTGTATTTTCATATGAGTATAATAAATCTATATTTGGGGTACTGCAATTTTGAAACTAATTTTGATAGGAATATAAAAAATCTATATTTAAAGTACTGCAATTATGAAATTAATTTTGATAGGAGTATAATAAATCTATAATCAGGGTACTACAATTATAAAATTGATTATGGTATGAGTATAATAAATCTATATTTAAAGTACTACAATAATGAAATTAGTTTGAAATGAGTATAATAAACCTATATTTAGAGCACTGCAGTTATGAAATTAATTTTAATATGAGTATAATAAATCCATATTCAATGTACTGCAATAATGAAATTAAGTATGATATTAGTATAATCCATATTAGAGTACTGTAACTATGAAATATATTTTCATATTAGTATAAATCCATAATAGAGTACTGCAACTATGAAATAAATTTTTATATTAGTATAAATCCATATTAGAGTACTGCAACTATGAAATAAATTTTTATATTAGTATATATCCATAATAGAGTACTGCAACTATGAAATGAATTTTTATATTAGTATGAATCCATATTAGAGTACTGCAACTATGAAATAAATTTTTATATTAGTATAAATCCATAATAAAGTACTGTAACTATGAAATAAATTTTTATATTAGTACAAATCCATATTAGAGTACTGCAACTATGAAATAAATGTTTATATTAGTATAAATCCATAATAGAGTACTGCAACTATGAAATAAATGTTCATATTAGTACAAATCCATATTAGAGAGTACTGCAACTATGAAAAAAATGTTTATATTAGTATAAATCCATATTAGAGTACTGCAACTATGAAATAAATGTTTATATTTGTATAAATCCATAGAGTACTGCAACTATGAAATGTTTATATTGTATAAATCCATAATAGAGTACTGCAACTATGAAATAAATGTTTATATTAGTATAAATCCATATTAGAGTACTGCAACTATGAAATAAATGTTTATATTTGTATAAATCCATATTAGAGTACTGCAACTATGAAATAAATGTTTATATTAGTACAAATCCATATTAGAGTACTGCAACTATGAAATAAATGTTTATATTAGTACAAATCCATATTAGAGTACTGCAACTATGAAATAAATGTTTATATTTGTATAAATCCATAATAGAGTACTGCAACTATGAAATAAATGTTTATATTAGTACAAATCCATATTAGAGTACTGCAACTATGAAATAAATGTTTATATTAGTACAAATCCATATTAGAGTACTGCAACTATGAAATAAATGTTTATATTAGTATAAATCCATATTAGAGTACTGCAACTATGAAATAAATTTTTATATTAGTATAAATCCATATCAGAGTACTGCAATTATGAAATAAATTTTTATATTAGTATAAATCCATATCAGAGTACTGCAACTATGAAATAAATGTTTATATTAGTATAAATCCATATTAGAGTACTGCAACTATGAAATAAATGTTTATATTAGTATAAATCCATAATAGAGTACTGCAACTATGAAATAAATGTTTATATTAGTATAAATCCATATTACAGTACTGCAACTATGAAATAAATGTTTATATTAGTATAAATCCATAATAGAGTACTGCAACTATGAAATTAATGTTTATATTTGTACAAATCCATATTAGAGTACTGCAACTATGAAATAAATGTTTATATTAGTACAAATCCATATTAGAGTACTGCAACTATGAAATACATTTTTATATTAGTATAAATCCATAATAGAGTACTGCACCTATGAAACACATTTTTATATTAGTATAAATCCATATTAGAGTACTGCAACTATGAAATAAATGTTTATATTAGTATAAATCCATATTAGAGTACTGCAACTATGAAATAAATGTTTATATTAGTATAAATCCATAATAGAGTACTGCAACTATGAAATAAATTTTTATATTAGTATAAATTCATATTAGAGTACTGCAACTATGAAATAAATGTTTATATTAGTATAAATTCATATTAGAGTACTGCAACTATGAAATAAATGTTTATATTAGTACAAATCCATATTAGAGTACTGCAACTATGAAATAAATGTTTATATTTGTATAAATCCATAATAGAGTACTGCAACTATGAAATAAATGTTTATATTTGTATAAATCCATAATAGAGTACTGCAACTATGAAATAAATGTTTATATTAGTACAAATCCATATTAGAGTACTGCAACTATGAAATAAATGTTTATATTAGCACAAATCCATATTAGAGTACTGCAACTATGAAATAAATGTTTATATTTGTATAAATCCATATTAGAGTACTGCAACTATGAAATAAATGTTTATATTTGTATAAATCCATAATAGAGTACTGCAACTATGAAATAAATGTTTATATTAGTATAAATCCATAATAGAGTACTGCAACCATGAAATAAATGTTTATATTAGTATAAATCCATATTAGAGTACTGCAACTATGAAATAAATGTTTATATTAGTACAAATCCATAATAGAGTACTGCAACTATGAAATAAATGTTTATATTTGTACAAATCCATATTAGAGT
>NC_090744.1:102194630-102197130 GCF_036898095.1 Palaemon carinicauda
TCTGAGTTTCTAAGACTTCTTTTAATTCTCAGTATCCTTGATGAACTTGTAAGTCTGTTTGGTAACTTAAAAAAATTTGCAACTTAGGTTTATAAACCTTCAGTTTGGAACTTATAACTTTGTGTCTCTAAGACTTCTTTTAATTCTCAGTATCCTTGACGAACTTGTAAGTCTGTTTGGTGTTGACTTAGTATGTTTGCAACTTAGGTTTATAAACCTTCAGTTTGGAACTTACAACTCTGAGTTTCTAAGACTTTAATTCTCAGTATCCTTGATGAACTTGTAAGTCTGTTTGGTGTTGCCTTAGTAGGTTTGCAACTTACTGTAGGTTTATAAACTTTTAGTTTGGTACTTAGTTTGTATTAGTTTGTAAGCCTTCTTTTAATTTTCAGTATCCTTGACAAACTTTAAGTCTCCTGGTGTTAACTTACTAGGTTTGCAACTTAGGTTTATAGACCTTCAGTTTGGAACTTATTAGTTTGTAAGTCCTCTTTTAATTCCCAGTATCCTTGACAGAATTTCAAGTCTGTTATATTAACTTTGTATGTTTGCAACTTAGGTTTATAATACTTCAGTTTGGAACTTATTAGTTTGTAAGCCCTCTTTTAATTCTCAGTATCCTTGACAAAATTTTAAGTCTGTTGTATTAACTTTGTATGTTTGCAACTTAGGTTTATAATACATTAGTTTGTAACTTAGTTTGTAATCCTTTTTTTGATTCTCAGTATTCTTGATGGAAATTTAAGTCTGCAGGTGTTAACTTAGTAGGTTTGCAACTTAGAAACAGTTTATAACTTGTAGTTTGTAACTTATAAATGCTACGTTTGTAAACATTCTATCAAATCTCAGTATCCTTGACAGACTTTTAAGTCTACTGTGTTAACTTAGTAGGTTTGCAACTTAGGTTTATAACTTGTAGATTATTAACTTATAAATGCTACGTCTGTAAGCCCTTTTCCTTGAATAGCAAGTGTTCGGTTTCAGCAGTTTGCTCTGGGCTGATTTTCACATGTTCATTAGGATATAAATATTTTTAAGCTGATTATTTTACAAATATTCTTTTCTGTAACTTATGTTTTATTACTAGATAAGATCACTTAATACTTTTATTCTATATTACCAGACTACTTTGCTTATACTATTCAAACGTGTCTTTATTATTATTAGTATACGGAAGTTTATATTTTGGGAAGTAAAAATCCACATTTATATATCAAAGGACCTTATATTCAAATGTTTTTCAAGACATATTTATTAGTTTCTCTGAATTTTAGCTTGCTCTGCTATTTTTTCATTAACATTATTTTCAAGGTTATGGTCAAAACATTATTTTCAAGGTTATGGTTAAACGGCTCTTTATGTAAAACAGTTTTTTTTCTTAAATATTGAACCATTCAACAGACCAATTTCTCTTTAAATGGAACTAAATTTCTATCCGAATATTAACTATTACAAAAACAAGACAGTTACATAGAGAAAAAATCACTGTCACTAGGTTAGCTCGGATTCAATTTTCTTCTTATATCACAAGTAACAACATTGAATAAGAAGCCGAGTTTTTTATGCACGAGAATAGAAATTATATCATATTGACGACTGAATACACTTGACAGAGATAAGGCAATAAAGAATATTTCTTTAGGGAAAAAGAGTAACAAAATAATAGTCATTCATTGTTAGGGAATCTACTTTGTGCTGATACTTGATATTTTTTTGTCAATTTACACAGCATTTTCATACCATCATATTTCAAACTAGCGGGGCACTCAGTTGAGCGTAGACCTAAGACGCGGCAGCTTATTTCTCAACCTTTTGCCCGGAATTGACGTTGACCTTTGAGTTTAACATGTATTAATTGGCGTGGATTTTTATACACTAGAATATTAACCAAGTTTAAAGTCTCTGTGACAGCGATGTCCAAACTTATGGATGATTACGGGAATTGGACATTTTGCCTGACCATGACCTTGACCCTCAAAACTTTAATCCTCCCAACTTTTTACATAAGTTAATCCCTTCAAGTTTCATTAATCTGCGATTAAAATTGGGACTAGGAAGCTGTTCACAAAGAAACAAACAGGGGCAAAAACATAACATCCATCCCACTTTGTTGGCTGAGGTAATCATACATAGCTCGTATAAACATAATTATGTTTACACAAATAGATAGCATGAATCTATTCAATTTCCATATCTTCCGTATGAATAGAATGCTGTTTACACAGCTAGATTGTACAAAGCTACATAATTTTCATATGATTAGTATAAATCGAATTCAGTTTACATAGATTTCAGTTCACACAGATACCATTATAATCTAAATCAGTCTACACATACCTCATAAATCACATTCATTTTGCACAGATACTTAGCGTAAATTGAATTCAGCTTACATTGGAAATAATTAAAATCTGGAAGGAGTCATATATGATCTGTCCTTAAATCAGAATTCAAATCACATATGACATCACCTTAAAACATAATTCAAACCTATCTCTTT
>NC_090744.1:102204630-102212130 GCF_036898095.1 Palaemon carinicauda
CTGACTTACATAAAGTTAGTTTCCCTTTGTCCATATATACATGTATTAAGTCTTTTGTGTACCACCTGATGTTTTCATAGAAATCTAGTTCCTAGTTGGCATTATCTATCACATTATGTACCTTATATTGTTCATGAAGACCCATAAATATTCCATATAGAATTGTGTTGTATGTACTAAGTGGGGATTTGAGGTAAATTGCTGCAGTTAAATAGCTACCTGTGCACTACCCTCACGTTACACCATTAGAGATTCAAACATTTTAACTCGAAATTCAATTGATCAGTTAAAATTCCCAGCAGCTTTATCCCATTGGGTACTTCATGATTGCTCAATTAAATACGATAGTAAGCCTAACCTTGTCGATATCTGCTGAACATTTTAGTTAGCCTTTATTCTATTTAGACTTTCCTCACTGAATGGGTATTTTATGATGAATTTCCAATAAATCAACTCTTAGTGTTGTCAAGTAAAAATCCCAAATCCATCAACATTTGTACTTCAATCTATATTTCTGCTGCCTAGTATATATTGGCACTACAAAAACAGTGCCCTGCACGAAACAGTGAAATCTGTTTACACAATAACTTCCTTTAAATTCAAATACCTCTAGAAAATTTATCTTTTCCAAGTAGTTATTACACTCCAGTGTACTCCTAGAAACTTCAACATAGACTTTGCACGTAACTCTGTCAAGGAAAAGGAAGGATGGAGGAGTTTGTAGTCCTTTTGGTTGCCATTCTGGTATTCATTTACATTTCCATTTACCCAGTACACGTTTTAACCCTTGAAAAGATGGAATAGAAAAAAATTATGAAGGCTATTGTCAACATTTGAATTATTCATTGAAGCAATAGTGCTTTATTACCCTTAAAATTTAAATTTTGATAATGTAATACAGGATTCAGTGTTTTTATATATATCTTGACAACTAGATTATAATGTTTTTGTTAGCAAAAACCATGTAAAATGATTTAGGTTAGATATTTCAAAATCTATAGCATGTTCACGATATGATATTTTTTTGTGAAAGTAAATTCTTCAAGGCTTGAATGTCTTAGTTTATAGATTATTTGCTATATTTCAGAAGATAAGTCTTAATGTGCTATTAGAAGCACCATGTAATCATACTTTGCCCATTCCAGAATTCTATATTTGCTATTAATTAGCTTCCAAAGCTTTCTTTTGCTCACTCCAGAATCCAATCTTCCCTTGCAATTAGCTACCAAAGCTTAATTTGTCAATTCCAGAATACTATCTTTTTCCAATAATTAGCTTCCAAAGCTTTTTTTGCCCCTTCCAGATTCATATCTTTGCTTGCAATCAAACCCAAAGCTTTCTTTTGCATCCCAGAATCCTATCATTTGCCAGTAATTAGCTTTCAAAGCTTCTTTTGCATCCGAGAATCATGCCATTTTCCAAGAATTAGCTTCCAAAGCTATTTCTGCATTCCAGGATCCTGCCATTTTCCAATAATTAGCTTCCAAAGCTATTTCTGCGTTCCAGAATCCTATCTATTCTTGTCATTAGCTCCCCAAGCCTTGCTTCCATTTTACCTCTTAATGTTAGACATTTATGAGGCCTCAAATAGCCTTGATTTCACAACAGTTATTGATGCCATTTGATAAAGGTTAGTGTACAATGCAACGCTTTCCAAACTTAAGTAAGACCAGTTACGGGTATAGAGTATTCAAGTTCTTGTTTGTGTCTTATCTCAGGTGTGTCAAAGTACAAGTTGTTACCTCATATATTTTGGCTACTTGTTTCAAAGGGATGCATCCCAGCAACTATGTGTAATCAGTATCTCATATTTTATAGTATTATTCTGAGTTTTCATAAGACTCATTATTTGGTTTTCTCGTAATGTTTTGTTCCAGCATCCTAGTAACTATCAATTAGATCCATTTATGTATCAATAATTAGCTCTCTGTATTGGGAATTTCTGAATGTTTCTCTACATTAAGTATCTTAATTTTGTTTAAACATTAAATTACTACAAATTCATATCAATTAGCTACCATATCTCCATTATGTTCTGACATTAGAAGCCTGCAGGCACTGTATTCCAATTGATGATGATGTATTCTTGTCTTTTACAACAAATTCAGTTCTTACAATAAAAGTTTTTAACTAAAAAACATGTTTTATTTTATTCTCTTTAGCTTAATAGTTTACCTATTTTTTTTTCTGAATCTAAGGGGTATGTGGTTTTTTTCCATACCCAAAAGTGTAAAAATTATCCATTTAAACAAAAAAAATCTGAGGGAATCATAAATGGAAGTTACTGTATGTCCCTAAAAAGAGCAGTACTGACATCCATATCTTAATAGTAAAATATCTACTTAAGAGACAAATATTCAACACAACCAGGATAAGTATTGATGGACTTAAAGATGTTTACATTACAAATCAAAGAAACGAAGATGTTTACATTACAAACAAAGAAAAGAGATCTTACATTATTAAATTCAACTCTACTTCAAGGGCTGCTTCTCTAGTCTTACACAGCAGGGGAGCCCCACTACCTATAGGACCTTCACTGTTTATAGTCCTTTTATCGTATACATTTCAAGAGACTCGGCATTTAACACCACATATGCTCGTTTATTGTCAAATCCACGTTATCAAAACACTTAAAAAACAAAAAAGTCTTCAGTATCCTCTTGAAAGACTTAATATCTTCAGTCTTTAAGATGTCTAGTGGGAGCATATTGTATAGCCTTGCCTTTATGTTATGAATAATGATGCTAAAATAAAACTTGCATGCAAAGATTTTAAGAGTGTTATTGTAAAACTTCTTTCCTGCACCATGCAAGACAACGAAAGGAAGACCACTAAAGTCTTTTAGAGAAGTGAGAGTACACTAACGAAGGCTACAGAAAGACTTGAAGAATCAAAATTCTCTAATAAATGGTCCAAAGTTATGAAGAGTCAAACTCTTACGAAGGTTTAAGTTCAAACTTGCAACAAATGTTTTTATATTGACCAGGCTAATATAAGTCTTTTTATAGTTTATATATGAAATAACTTTTTTGACGTTACTGTTTTTTAAAATATATTATTTTAATTGTTCCTTATTTCTCATATAGTTTATTTCCTTATTTCCGTTCCACAGTGGGCTGTTTTTCCCTGTTGGAGCCCTCGGGCTTATAGCATCATGCTTTTCCAACTAGGGTTTGTAGATTAGCTAGTAATAATAATAATAATAATAATAATAATAATAATAATAATAATAATAATAATAATAATAATAATAATAATAATAATAATAATAATAATACAAAGTTTTAAAAAATCGTAATTTTTATTTCAAAACCTTCAAAGCTCCGTTTCAAAACTTGAATCAAACGTCGTACAACTTTCGTCATATATTTCAAACTTGAAACAAATAAGTCTGACGCATGTAAATATAAAATAAATAAATATTCAGATGACTACTTCTTTAAAATAGTAGGTTTTTCAAGAATCATTCTGGTTCAGAATTTAGTTAAACCTAACTTCCTACATAAAAAAAACTGTCAATTCGTTAAAACTAATTTGTTTTGGTCTATTTAACAAGATGTATAAAAATGACTAATAGATTTATCTCATTGAAAGAGCATACATTCATACTGATATTATTATTATTATTATTATTATTATTATTATTATTATTACTATTACTATCTAAGCTACAACCCTAGTTTGAAAAGCAAGATGCTATAAGCCCAAGGGCTCCAATAGGGAAAAATAGCCCAGTGAGGAAAGAAAATAAGGAAATAAATAAATGGAGAACAAATTAACAATAAATCATTCCAAAAAAATAACAACGTCAAAACAGACATGTCATATATAAACTATTAACAACATCAAAAACAGATATGTCATAAATAAACTATAAAAAGACTCATGTCCGCCTGGTCAACAAAAAAGCATTTGCTCCAACTTTGAACTTTTGAAGTTCTACTGATTCAACTACCCGATTAGGAAGATCATTCCACAACTTGGTAACAGCTGGAATAAAACTTCTAGAGTACTGCGTAGTATTGAGCCTCATGATGGAGAAGGCCTGGCTTGTTAACATACAGCAGAGGACTTCAGGACAAGAAATGTATTTCCCTCATACATTCTGCACATGCATAAATACTCGTACAGGGCCGAGGGCAATTTATTCAATTCCGGCGAATTAAAAAAGGAAATGAAAAAGTTTATGTGATATCCTAACGTACATCCACCCCCATCCTGCTAACAGCTCTGGGTTTGAATGGTCAAACCGTCAAAGGATAGTCCTCTAATAGGATATTCTATCCTATTTTTCTTCCTCTTATTTTTGTTAAAGTTTTTATAGTTTATATTTGTATTTTAATGTTATTACTATTCTTGAAATATTTTATTTTTCCTTGTTTTCATTCCTCACTGGGCTGCTTTCCCTGTTGGGGCCTCTGGGCTTATAGCATCCTGCTTTTCCAACTAGGATTGTAGCTTAGCAAGTAATAATAATAATAATAATAATAACAATAATAATAATAATAATAATAATAATGAATTGTTTTTGTTATAATAATTGCATATATCAAACTACACATAGGAATTCGATGCGGGCATCATCACAGAGAACGTAAAAAAAAAAAAAAATATGGCAGGACGAAACAAAGGCTAATGGTTATTGACCCCCAGAAAACCAGCCCCTGGTAGTGCGTGAGAATTCCACGCGTCTGCGTTAGGGCTAAAGCAAGAGGTAGAAGAAAAGGGTTATGGCGGAGGAAGGGTGGTGGTGCGTTGGCAGATACAAAAGGAAAAACCGGGAGTAATTCGAAACAAAGACTAATGGTATGATAAAGAGGCGAGCAAGAACAGTGCTCGTGAATTAATCGTTTTAGAACTATGTTAATATTCAAATGATATTTTTGGATTCATTGGGCTCTCGTCAAATAATCTATATGGAGGGTTTGTTATGGCATAAAAACGGTTGTAGGCGAATGACATGTTATACACACACGAGAGAGAGAGAGAGAGAGAGAGAGAGAGAGAGAGAGAGAGAGAGAGAGAGAGAGAGAGATTCAACATGGGAATGAATAGAATAAAGCGGAGAAAGATGATAGAGGAGAAGAAAGATGGAGAGAGTGGGGAAGATGAGGTTTCTGAGCTAAGAGACTCAAGCAATTACGGTTGAGGCTCAACCGTTGAGCTGCGAGGCAGCCAATCAGGAGTATACATTATCAAATATTTAACCCTAATGTCTAGACACTTGAAATCCATCTACAACACGTCTACTAGCCTTGTCTTTTTGGATACCCAAGTACTAAAACATAAGGACCACTTATTCACCCTTTATACTGGTATCCTATTTAGTGTTTCATAAAATATGCTACTTTATTCAGTTATATATGCAATAAGGAACAGACTTGGAGAGGAAGAAAAGTCTACGGGAATTCTCACTCATGAACATTTATCTTTGTAAATACTTTATGAATTGCACTAAAAAAATTGTATTAAAAATGGTAAATGCCAGGCAACATTTATTCCAGGACTTTTACAGATTTAAAACGGATTTATTGACGTAAAGGACTGATATTACGGTCACCAACCCGTAAAAGATAATAACAAAATAGGGTAAAATGATGATTGCCTTTATTTTACTGAAATACGACTGAACAGATTTTTACGATGAATTTCCGATTAAGATTATTTTTTTAACAGTGTACGGAGAGTAAACATATTGAGCGGTATTTTCTTTCAGGCAGTTTGCGTCTCGATTGTCTGTTCTTACAAGAAACAAAGGTTCCCACTCCGAGAAAGGATTACTTCTATACAGATTGAAATTACACTGGCTCTCTAATAAAGCCAGAATAGAGTAATATATGTGCATTGACTCAAATCAGAATCTGGCATCTAAAATATCTAAGAGAACTGCTACACATCGTCCAGCCAAGAAATCGTGTTGACGGAAGAATAGTTAAAAATGGTCTCATGTTATTGGAGCCAGGCTGTACCACGGCTGTAGGCTTAAGCGTCTTCAAATATGCGGCCCCAAGTCTCTATAACTAGCTCCCACTAGGCATCGGGAAGACAATATAATAGGGCTTCCGAGAAGAAACTGAAGACTTTCTCAAAGTGCTTTAATTATGTAGATTTGACAATAAACAGTTAGAAAAAAACGTAATTTTCAGCGAAATTCTCCGTAAAAATACACTATTCTCAGCCCTATTTCAGTAAAATACAGGGGACCGAAACTTTACCTTACTTTGTTATCTTTTACGGGTGTGTGACCTCAATATCACTCGTTTACGTCAATATAACCGTTTTTATGACGGTGAAAATCCTGTAATAAATGTCGCCAGACTTTTACCGTTTTTTACTTGTTTACTTGTTTTGGGTTTAAATCCAACCCTCCACTGAAATCGAGTGAACTACTTCTCGGGCGGGTCCATATTAATCATGTAACGAAACATTTTCATTATAACTTATACAATTCTTTGATTGTAGCATCTTCCAAATCATATGATCTTGTGAAAAGTAATGTCTTTAGTTTCTTCTTAAATTCAATTGCTCCCTTTTAAGTGCAAATTTTTAACAGTGCAGAATACGCTGTGTGATATTTCAAATACGTAATGATGTATAAGACAATTAGATCTTGTAGGTCCTGCAAGGCACAATGCTCCCTTGTGTGACAGGACCAGGAAATCAGCCCTTAAAAGTAAATTGAATAAACCAGCTCCCGAGGAACATCAAGTATTAGGCGAAAGGCATTTCCTCTTTTAAAAGTAACATAAGAAAAATCCAGAATGCTGTGAAAATCAAATATGAATTAAGGCAAACACATTCAGAGTTTCATAACAAAAGGCCAGATTAATATAGGCGATTAACTTCCACCCCTTTGCTAATAAATTCTTTCTGGTCATCGCTGCAGTAAAAGGATCCAATATCCAACAGCAATAATGCATTTATTTTTTAACCAAGAGATAGTGTCCTACTGGTTAAAGCCGATAGACCCTTCAAAGAGAAGCTATTCTAAAGGGCAGATCATTTAATAATGTTCAAATCAATATCTCATCTTAATTTTTGATACTACAAACATAATTAGCATCCTTTAGATTGATTGACTAAAAGGTTTTCTGGCATCGGGGCTATATATTTTTTTTCCGTCGTGTATATCATTAATATTAAAAGCATGAATGTGGCAGTGATTTGTCTATAATTAACTTAGCACTACTCTCTTTAAGGAAATATATATATATATATATATATATATATATATATATATATATATATATATATATATATATATATATATATATATATATATATATACATATATATATATATATATATATATATACATATATATATATATATACATATATATATATATATACATATATATATATATACATATATATATATATATATATATATATATACATATATATATATATATATATATATATATATATACATATATATATATATATATATATACATATATATACATATATATATATATATATATACATATATATA
>NC_090744.1:102217130-102227130 GCF_036898095.1 Palaemon carinicauda
CCCCCAACCTATGTATTTTGGTCCTTTTTTTTTCTTTCTTTTTTTAACGGGGTTCAAAACGACCGAACAATGCGCTACAAAAGCAAGTTCGCTAAGTTCATTTAGCTCTTCGGTACTTGACGTTTAATTACATTTTGGCCTTTCGTGTCAGGCTTACTTACCTATGTTGTTGTTTTTGTTGTTGTTTGCACTTTTTGATAGGAGACTGAAATTATAAAATTTATAGTTATTATCATCAATATCTCCTCCAATGCATATTGACGTAAAGGGCCTTGGTTAGATTTCGCCAGTCGTCTCTATCTTGAGCTTTTAAATCAATACTTCTCCACTCATCATTTCGTACTTTACGCTTCATGGTCCTCAGCTATGTGGCCCTTCATTAATTAATAATTATAGTAATGATGAAAAGAAATTTAATATATACATCGTTACATCCTTCGATGTTGTACTAAAATAATGCTAATTTTAGACCAAATTTTGGAAAATTAACATCAAGGGAACTACTTTAATGATAAATAAAGAAATTAGCAACTAATTTCGTGTTTTCAAACCATATTAAGCAACAAGAATAAACTTAAATCTAAATACACCATAAGAATTGATTGATGGGAGTTATCTCGTGGCGTAAAAAAAATTAACGAAACAATCTAATCTACACAATGGCTATATGAACATAAACTCAGAACAGATAACATCGTTTGATGCCATAGATACATTTGTCGTTTATTCGAAAAAAATACCACTCTATGTTTTTTATGTTTTGTTAATTGGAAAAAAAACACTTTCTCCCCCTTTTTTCTTATCAAAAGAAAAAACTATGACCCCCAGACGTCTTTGAAAAGGTTATTTTTTACCGTACCAGGAAGTGGAGGTGTTAAAGAATCCCAGAATTCTGCGTTTGTTTACGAGGTATGGGTGCCTTCTTCTTAAAGGTTTAAAGGCTACTCATGAATGGCAGAGGCAAGGGACAGTAACATTGCCCTACTTACCAGTACAATGCTAAAATTCCAGCCTGTATTTGCTTGTGTCATGGGGATCTTCTTTTTAAAGGTTTAAAGGCCGCTCATGAATGGCAGAGGCCAGGGATAGTAAGATTGCCATACTTACTAGTATAATGTTAGATTTCCAGCCTGTATTTGCTTGTGTCATGTGGGTCTTCTTTTTAAAGGTTTAAAGGCCGCTCGTGAATGGCACAGGCAAAGGATAGTGACATTGCTCTACCTACCAGTACAGTGCCAGAATTCCAGCCTGTTTTGCTTGTGTTATGAGGTCTTTTTAAAGGTTTAAAAGCCGCTCGTGAATGCCAGAAGCAAGGGAGTTTGACAATGCCTTAGCAACTAGCACTAGCTAGCAGGACAATCTCCAAGCCCCTCTCCATCCAAGCTGGGACCAGGGAAGGCCTCGCAATGGCTGCTGATGACTCAGCAGGTAGACCTATAGGCTCACCCAAACCCTCATTCCTTAGCTCATAAGGATGGTGAGGTTGCAGACACTACAAGAAACTATTCAGCTAGAACAGAACTTGATCTCCATTCCGGCAGAATGCTAGGCAGGGACGTCCCCAAACCCCCATTCTTAACTTACAGAGATGGTGAGGTTGCAGACACAATTACAAGAAACTGTTCAGCTAGAACAGAACTCGAACTCCCTTCCACCAGAACGCTAGGCAGGGACGTACCCAAACCCCCATCCTTTACCTCAAAAGGAGGGTGACGTTGCAGAAACCACAAGAAACTATTCAGCTAGAGGATAACTCGAACCCCAGTCTGGTAGAATGCTAGGCAAGGACGTCCAAAACCATCATCCTTAGCTCACAAGAATGGTGAGATTTCAGATACTATAAGAAACTATTCATGTAAACCATGACTCGACCCCCAGTCCGGCAGAACGCAAAACAAGGACGTTTCCAATAGTTCACCACATCCCTAAACACCAACATCAACAGATGCGTCTAGCCAAACAGGCCAGATTTACACGATGCTCCCCTCGTGTCAGATAGATGGAGACGGCCATTAAACAGGTTAATGAAATGCAAACTCCATACTTGCAACTAATGATATGTAAACAAATTGCAAAAGCCCTTTGGCCGGTATGAGAGCGTTGCTTTTTACGCTTTCTTTGTAAATTCGTTCCGGAACTTCATTCGGTTGTCGTTGCAATTACGTTGTTGCCTATAGTTTATTATGATTGCTTGAATATATATATATATATATATATATATATATATATATATATATATATATATATATATATATATATATATATATATATATATATATAGTTTATAAATATATGTATATATTATATATATATATATATGTATATATATATATATATATATATATATATATATATATATATATATATATATATATATATATATATATATATATATATATATATACTGTGTACACACACACACATATATATATATATATATATATATATATATACATATATTTATATATACAGTATATATATATATATATATATATATATATATATATATATATATATATATATATATATACACACATATATATAACGTATGTGTATGTGCGTGTGGATGTGTGTGTATACACAAAAAGACCTCCAAGCCAAAATAGGCTCAAGCCAGGCCTACGTCCTCAAGAGCTATGTCCTACGAGTGTCCTTTGGCGGAGAGGGTTAGGCCTTAAAATATTGACGTCATTAAGTATTGTCAGCGAGCATCGCCACTTGTCCCTATGGCTCCTTCGTCTGATGTTTTCAATTCTTGTTTTACTTTGTATAATTTGTATAATTTATTATGCAATGACGTATTCGTGGTATCTTTCAGTAATGTATATAAAGGTTTAAGTCATTTAGTATATTAATATTTAGCTAATCTGCTTTTTGAAGGTTTCTTTAGGATTATTACAGAAATGGATCCCTTGTTCTTGAGACGTGCACGAAATGGCGCTGCAAAAAAGAATTTTTTTTCCTTGGTTTCTAGTTTCACCGAGTCCGAAAATGTTCGCGAGGATTAAGCTCTCACGAATATCTGAATGAATAATGTCCTTTATTCTAATTTGTATTTCTTTCTACTAATCACGAGTTCTACTTATGAGTATTATATACCTAAAAGAATAATTAAGGCATTTATAACTAAATATTGCTCGACAATATCATCTATGATATTTTGTTTTCTGAAGATTCGGACACCTCACGGACAAGGCTTATCACTGGATAGACATTATTACAGCTGATTGGGCCTCAGGGGAAGTCGTCGCTCCTCGTACACTAGTTAGGACTCTGCTCACCAGAGGGTGACTTTGTACGGACAAAAAGTCTATTAATATGTTTAGGGGTATATTATATATATGTATAAATTCCACTACCGTAAATATATGTATATGTATAAATATATACATATATATATATATATATATATATATATATACACACATATATATATATATATATATATATATATATATATATATATATATATATATTTATATATATATATGTATATATATATATATATATACATATATATATATATAACTGTACTGTACACACACAGACACACACACACACATATATATATATATATATATATATATATATATATATATATATATATACTGTATGCATACATGATTCCATATAAATTCCACTACAATAAATTCCACCCAGAAAGTTCCACCCTGAAATTTACAGCTGACCCTTCCCACCCCCCCCCACCCCCCCCCCCACCCCCACCCCCCAGCCCAAGAAATTCCACCCCACGAAATTATTAACCTAAGAAAATGTCTCCCACCCCACCCCAATAATTTCCTTTACCCTCACCTAATAAGCAAACATAACTTTAATCACATAAGTTAAACGATTGTTTGCTCGAAATAAACTGTATATTTTAAGTATTCAATTAAAATTTCAGTTGCTTTCTTATCCTTAGTTTAGAAAATATTTATTATTGTTTTTTTGAAACCATGTTCCTCTCATACATTTATTTATTAAAAGGAAAAAGAAAATTACATATACGAAAAGCATAAAGACAATTTATAAAAAACAAGAACCTATTGTGTTGTGAGAAATTCTATAATGGATAAAATGTATTAATTATTTTCTTTTTGCAACCATATCCCTCCCTTACATTCCCACATTGAAAGGAAAAAGAAAATTGCATACACGAGGAGCATAAAGACAATATTTAAAAACAAGAACCTATTGTCTTGTGAGAAAATCTATAATGAATTCCGTGCTCCCATTCACACTGAATATAATTCCAATGAGCCGGTTGGTATTCATTCAAACGCTCCATCTAATGTGGAAATTGAGAGCTGAAGAGACTGACTATACAATAAGCTCCCACTAGACATCAGAAAGACTGAAGATATTAAGGATTTCAAGAGGAAACTGAAGACTTTCCCGTTCTCTAATTGCTTTGATGGTGTCGATTTGACAATAAAACGAGTAATATGCGATGTGAAATGATGAATGCATTGGAATGCATATGATAAAATGACTGTGGAGGCCCTGTATAGAGTAGGGTTCCCCTGCAATGTAGGTCCAGAAAAGCAGCCCTTGAAGTAAGTAAGTAAGTAAGTAGATAAGTAAGTAAGTAAATGCCAATGGAGACATAGTGGTCAACACGTGAAAGATTTTAACAAATATCCCTAGAAAACACAAAGCTGTTGATGAAGGGTATCGCAATGCTATTCAGCCATATGGTTCTTCGATACAACCTAGTCTCCTGAAATTCTCCGTAAAAATATACAGTTCTCGGGAAATGAACATAAATGTGTAATATATTATTATTATTATTATTATTATTATTATTGCTGTTGTTGTTGTTGGTGGTGGTGGTCGTGGAGGTGTTGACCGTAATTTTTACCCTACTTTGTTATTATCTTTTACGGGTTAGCGTGCGTAATATCACTCCCTACGTCCATATATCCATTTTTAAAACGGCAAATGTCTGGCAACATTTATTCCCTAATTTTTACAGTTTTTTTACTGCCAATTTTTAAGTGTATGAAAATTGTATGGGACCTCGGGGAAGAAAATATAGTACAAACCAAAATTACTCATATTAAAGAAAAAGAAAATTATGAAGTTATACCTAAAAGACTAAAGATGGTGATGGAAAATTATGAAAAGGAAGATTTTTCAAATATTTTAATGTGTGTTTCTCCTAACCTTCATTCCTTTTAGTTCATATTGCAATAAAACTTTCACTCTCCGTGCTTGGCTTTAATATTAAGCTTGTATGCACTGTATTATTTCTTTATTAGCGTACTTTGATAAAATTCTTATGTGATTATCTTTAATTGCAAGAGGAAGCTAACAGCTCACAATGAAACTAGCAGGACAAACAATCGTAACAATTATATGCATTGCTTGGTTGGAGGGTGTAATTTTCATGGGGTGGTATTTTCGTATGAGGAATTTATTGGGTGGAATTATCGTATGAAGAATTTGTGGAGTGGAATTTTCAGGGGTTGATTTTACGGGTCACCGTATATATATATATATATATATATATATATATATATATATATATATATATATATATATATATATATATATATATATACATGTGTATGTGCGTAATTGCCTTTCTGTGTGGGTGTAAAATAGAAAGGCTTACAATAATACTGTTAGCGATACAGACAATTAGGAAACAGTTAAGTATGTGCAATTTTCACTTGATATGGTAAAAGCAATACAATATTTGTTATAATGCAAGAGTATCGTGTACTTACTGTATAAATATACTGTACACAATGAGTATTTATTATTATTATTATTATTATTATTATTATTATTATTATTATTATTATTATTATTATTATTATTAATTGCTGTAAAAGTTAGTTTGGAATAAAGAGTGACGGATATCCACGGAATTAATAGAAAGTTTTTGTTTAGAGAATCAAAACTTTAGGATAAAGTGCAAAGATTTGTATAAAAAAGGTAGTTATGGCTGTAAGCAGGATTCAGTAACAAGTAATTATATATTTAATCATAGATTGAAGAAGAAAACTAACAAATGGTTCACACGGGTTTAAAGGTTTAAACACCGCTCATGAATGACAGAGGCAAGAGAAAATGCATTAGATATTTGACTATGTATGCATACGATCAGGCCCCAAGCCCCAAACTACGACGAGGGAGGACAAGGCAATGGCTGTTGATGACTCAGAAGGTAGACTTACATGCTCCTTCAATCAGCTATTGCTAGACAAGGACACTTCCAATAGACCATTGCAACCTCTGGGAAAAGAAATGTACGAATGCTGGTAGAATGAGAGAGAATGTGAATTATAAAATAAATAAGGCAAGGAAAGCAGTAAGGATATAATTATGCAAAGATCTGCAGAAGTGAAACTTCTATGGAAGCTAACGTTACAGTTTATTAAGAGACTGTTTGCTGAGTTCTCCATTTCGGATACCAAGTGAATTGGTTACATATGCGCATAGTTTGAAGGCTATGAAAAATTAGAATATAAGAAGCTAGAAGTTAGCTGTTTGCAATATAGAGGTAACTATACAAACTGTTGCCTTGTAGTTGGAATACTAAGTCAAATGTTGGGCCCATCGGCAGTAACTGTGGTTAATGACTGTCATGGCATGGGATCTTAAAAACACGCTGCCAAATTATAAGTCATGCCAGATGATATTATAGGGAGCATGAAGCAACTGACCCTTTAACAATGAGAAAGAAAGTAAAAAGCTTTGTCATAAAAATTTTAATCAGTAGTATGCAATGATATGGTCCGGTTTTGTGGAGAGAATGGAGTCAGATATGGGAATCGATAAACCTGAAGTGATGGAAGGAAGAAGGAATGACATGGAGACCTAGGAAGTGCGGATCTATAAACCTGAAGTGATAGAAGCAAGAAGGGAGGACAGGGAGACATGAGAAGTGCCTGATGATGGAGCAAAGAAGGTAATGAAATTAAGGTACATTATATTTGGCAAGTGAGAGAGTATTTGCAAGCTGTGAGTGATTAATGTAGATTGCATATGAGACTAAATATGATATTGATGAAAGTCATGCATGGGTATATGAAGCAAATGATATCACGAAAGTTTTCAGCTTTTTGAGTATATTTAAAACAAAGGTTAAAGATAAGGATCTTTACCTTCGAAGCCCTGAGAATAAATATTAAGTGACTGGCTAACACACTACTAGTAGTAACCTTAAGTAATATAGACTTACTACTTTCAAGATCTCTGGCATGCTGTCTCGAGATTAAATATTATTATTAGAATTATTAAAATTATTGTTACTAAAATTATTAAGATTATTATTATTAAAATTATTGAGATTATTATTATTATTGAAATTATTAAGATTATTATTATTAAAATTATTAAGATTATTATTATTAGAATTAATCAAATTGTTATTAACATTTTAATAATTTTGATAATTAAAGTGGCCGTAATTGGTGCAATATCCAGATGAAAAGTGAACCAGTCTAAAAGGGAAAAATTTATTATATTACTCACGAAGTATATTCAGGTTTTTTTTTTAAATACTGTATTTCCCTTTTTAAATAACATCTCTAATTTTATCTTTCACGGTCTTCTTCAACAAATTCCACAGAAACTACGATTTAAATTAATATAAAGAAAAAGAAGAGTTTCATGCTACTGGCTTTATCGGTGGTACCAAAAATGAAATCTAGAGAACAAAAAAAGAGAAGGAATATGTCGACAGCAGTTCTACAGAATAGCAATGAAATTGCCCTAAGTGAGTTTTCACCAGTACCTGACAGATCTCAGGCCACGCTGAATACAATGTATTTCCATTTCTATTGTTCATGTTGGTAAGGGAATGTGATGGAAAGTGCCACGCGCGGCTTCACTGATATACGATGTAGCCCTGAAGTTTATATGGTATTGAAATATATATATATATATATATATATATATACATATATATATGTATATATATATATATATATATATAAAAATACACACACACATATATATATAAATATATGCATATATATATATATATATATATACATATATATATATATATATATATATAAAACCTTTACATAAAAGTATTGAATAATCTATCATAATCAAATATCATTTTGCATAGCTTCGTTGTTATGTATAAAAGATTAGTTCAGATTAAACTGTGAATAATATTTCAACAGCAGAATTCACTGGGCTATTATAACATTTGAATAAATGGAAAATTGTTGTTGATATTGCCAATCAGAAATGTATTGGAACATCGACAATAATGCTCTTTATTAATGGGACAAACGAATTACATTTCTCTAAATAGATTTCATGGTTTTAGAACTGAATTTTTAATCGGTTTTTTGAGTATCGTTAACATAAAATTTTTTCATATGAATTTACATATTCGTTTTGGTACTTATCTTTATTTTTTTATTACATTTTATATCTACTAGTGTTTTTTTTATATCATATCTTTTGTTTTATGCATGTATTAATCTAGACCCACAAGGCACTAGAAGAGTTGGAAGACCCAGGCCTACTTGGCTGACGATTATGAAACGTGAAGTAGGAGATGATGAATGGAGAAGTATTGATTCAAAATCTCAAGATGGAGACGACTGGCAATATCTAGCAGAGGCTCTTTGCGTCAATAGGCGCAGGAGGCGATGATGATGATGAAGATGATAATGATGATGATGTGTTTATCCAACCCTGCTTGAAAAATGAAGACAAGGAAGTATCGGTTATTAAAACATATGAGAAAATGAACGCTTAAAACTTTCAAACAGACGAACAATGAAACTAATAATTAATATATTTACCGATAAAATTCCTCGCAACAATGAGTAGAAAATCAACATTTATTTTAAGAGCTTTTAAGAAAAATTAGTAACCATTTTTTCATACGAATTTTCATATACATTTCTGTTTCTAATGATTGAATATTTTATTTTGTATCTACAATGATGAGCATAAATACATTTACATTAAGAGTTTTTAAAAAAAAAATTAGTAACCATTTTTTCATACGAATTTACATATCCATTTCTGTTACTAATGATTGAATATTTTTCATGTTATATATAAATATTATTTTATCTATGCTTACCTTGAAAAATTAAGACGATAAAAGGGTTATTAAAATATATGGGAAAATGAATGTCAAAGTTTTCTATTAAAACCCTCCACGCAACATTAATGAGGAGAAACTCAAAATTTGACCATGATATTTATAGTCCCCTAAGAGCTTTCAAACATTTTTTCTTAGAAACCATTATGTGCATTTCATTATCGTAGTTAATAGCACTCGCCTCCTATACCAAACTGTGGGAACTAAATTGGAATTTTCCCGGTTTGTTTAAAGACTGCTGACTTATATTTATGAAGAGAAGGACACTTGGGTCTACATACATCATACGGAGATGAAATAAGAGTCGTTAGGCCATAAGGATATTCTGTGGGGCAAAATAGTTTCAGTAAGAAAGATATTTTTATTTGAAATGATACTACCTGTTTTCTTAACGGTTTTAAATTATTAAGCAGATGAAATGTTATTTGATATTTATTATATATATATGTATGTATATATATATATATATATATATATCATATTATGTTATATATATATATATATATATATCATATTATGTTATATTATACATATATATATATATATATATGTATGTATATATGTATATATATATATATGTGTATGTATGTATATATGTATATATACATATATATATATATATATATACAGTATATATATACATACATATATATATACATATATATATATATATATATATACAAAATGTATGTATATATACTATATATGCATATAATATTCATATATATATATATATATACAAAATGTATGTATATATACTATATATGTATATAATATTCATATATATATATATATATATATATATATATATATATTCTAGAAATTATAATTATAGTCACATGTTCGGTGAATTATAGAATTTTTCATCGATGTATATACATATATATAAATGAATAAAATACACATCACAAA
>NC_090744.1:102232130-102242830 GCF_036898095.1 Palaemon carinicauda
AGCACGAATGGTAAGTCAGGACCAGAAGCCATTGAGACATTGCATAGAAAAGCCACGTTGTTATATCCTTATTTCAGTAATTAATATCTATAAAAACATCCAATCAGCTACATAGAATGAGTTTGCGAATAACAAAATATTTCTCGTAATTTATCAAATAAAAGCGCATCTTTAAAAAAATGGAACAGAGGATATGCTTAAAGTGGCCTAATCTATATACTAAATCCTATCTTAGATTTTTGTGTGACAAACATTATAATAACCCAAAATTTGAAATATATCAAGAGCACATGTGTCCTTTTCAAAGCTGAAAATAAACGCAACCAACATATATTTTCGTATCAGAAAGGGGGAATGAAGTGAAAAGCTGAAACGTATTTCTACGACACACAAATATATATATATATATATATATATATATATATATATGTATATATATATATATATTCAGTATATCACTATGTGATTGTAATGTTCAACCGTTTATTTTCTGGAGGAAAGTCTACGGGAACTCAACTCCACGTTTAGATTCCCCAGATGCCTAATTGCTAAACCAGACTCCCGCCACTAGGCGGATAAGGGTAGCTTGGCCCGAGCTGGTTCTGAAGGTCATAGAGGTTGTGACTAGACATTTCGAGCCTGGGCTTTGTTGCCGACATTCTACTCTACACAACTCTCTCTACGTTACCTATAATTGAAGTTCTACTGTTCTAGTTTTAATTAATGTAATATGTACATGTAATATACAAACACATTCTTTGAAAATAAACTTTTTGAGTTTATTCATGATATATTATTGCGTCTTATATACTATGATGATATTAATCGTTCTTCCACTCAATACGATCTCATTCACAATGTCTGAACAAAAAGAAATATGCATATTTATAAATTACAGAATTGTAGTTTTGAATCTCTCTCTAATACATTTACATTTGATCTTGGAAAGTTTATCATATTATATATATATATATATATATATATAAATATATATATATATATATATATATACAGTAATTATATATATATATATATATATATACATATATATATATATATATATATATATTATATACGTATATATACACACGAATATAATATATATATATATATATATATATAAATATTCTATATATATATACATATATATATATATATATATATACGAATATACAATATATATATATATATATATATATAAGAATATACAATATATATATATATATATATAATATATATATATATACATGTATACTGTATGTATGTGTGTATATATATGCTAGGAAAACTGATCTTACACACATTCCATTCCATTCAGTAGCGAATACATTAGAAATATTCAAGACAACATGAATATATTCTACATAAAAATTCTACCTTATACGTTTGTAAGTACGTATGTGCCTACCTTTATTGACATGGTTACGCAGATGAAAGCGTATACACATGTGAGACATGTTATCTGGTTATATGGTACTTTATCATTATTAGGTAAAAGTAAGGTTGTATCCCAGACTGAATATGTCTTTCTCATTATTATTATTATTATTATTATTATTATTATTATTATTATTATTATTATTATTATTATTATTATTATTATTATTATTATTATTTTTACTATTATTACTATTATTATTCCTTGCACATTCCCTAGAATACATACCAATATATGACATGTGAATTTTTCATTCTATTATAATTCCTCTTCAAAAGAATTAGGAATTTAATCTATTTTCTTTCCTATCTTATAAGGATGTGACAGCACACGTTTAGAATGTTATATAGATATACAGTACACACATAAATATATACATATATATATATATATATATATATATACATATATATATGTGTATATATATATATATATATATATACAGTATATATATATATATATATATATACAAACACATAAAGAGACAGAGAGAGAGAGAGAGAGAGAGAGAGAGAGAGAGAGAGAGAGAGAATATTATCCCCCAAAAAACATGATTCCCTTTCTCAAATGTTTAAAATCAATTAAACATTCTTTAGAATTCAAAGTGCAGCCATACTATATCGAACCTCCTCATTTGACATCATTTTTTTTTTACACTCCCCCTCCCGCCCACGAAAGATTTTTCCTTAAGAAAAAAACAGCGAAGATCTGCTTGGAAATGCTCCTGCGGAAATTATGGAGTGATAAAGCCCATGAAAGGGCGTGCTTGCATGCACGATGCACTAAATATACTCCTGAGAGATTCAATGGAAGCAGAAATAACAAGAGAAATAACAAGAGAAATAAGAAGAGAACATGGATTTTACGAGAACGTACCATGATTGCCATTATGCAAAAGAGGTGTTTTGCAGGAAGGATACAAAGAAGAAATGAGAAGTGATTTTCTTAGAAGAAACTATATGATGGAACTCAAATCGTTTTTAATTATTTGGTAATATAAATTTCTTGGTTTGTTGATTCTGTGTTAGGTTATTAAATATCAAATACTATATGCTAAATCGTTATATTATATTCTAAATCTTTTTCATTAAATCTAAATTAAACATCTATTTTCAAACTTAACCTAACCTAACCTAAATAAAAAAAAACTGCCAATAAGCAACCAGTATGACCTTATCCCATTCGTTTTTAATTATTTGTTGATATAAATTACTTGGTTTGCTGAATCCGTGTTAGATTAATAAATCTTAAATACAATATGCTAAATCACTGTCATCATCATCACCTCCTTTGCCTATTGACGCAAAGGGCCTCAGTTAGATTTCGCCAGTCGTCTCTATCTTGGGCTTTTAATTCCTTACTTCCCCATTTATCATCAATTTCGCCTTTCATAACTCCTTATTATGATATACTCTAAATCCTGATTACTGATTCTCATGAAATAGATCTTTTTAAACCTAACCTAACCTAAAAAAAGTATGCCACTAAGTAACCACTATGACCTTATCCAAACTGCAGCGATCCACCATTGCTTGCTTGGCTCACAAAAATCTGTTGCAAACATACATCCGACATAAAATGGTGTATATTGTCTCCTCCCTGAGCCAAGCACGGCTGACTCCTATCTCAAGACAAACTATTTATGAAGTCTCTCGGCTGGAATGCCTTCTGGAAACTCAGACAGGAATATTTGTCAGCGAGTTATAAAGGACCTGAGCTAATAAAGGCGTTGCATATTTGTGGGTCGTCGTATCCTGTGGGGGCTGTTATTATTTGCTTAAAGCTGTTATTCATCTCGTGCTTTTTGTGGTTGTATGAGAGACTTAGACTTTTAGAATGACTTTAATCATTCTTATATTGCATATAGAATAAACTTGAATTTTATAATAGGCGGAATTATTATCAGTGGGTTACTTTTTGAAACTGTCGAAGAGAATTTCTTGCTTAAGCTTGCTTTCTATTATTATTATTATTATTATTATTATTATTATTATTATTATTATTATTATTATTATTATTATTATTATTATTATTATTATTATTATTATTATTATTATTAAGCTGTAACCCTAGTTGAAAATGCAATATGCTATAAGTCCAAGGGGCTCCAACAGAAAAAAAAAGGCCAAACGAGGGAAGGAAACAAGATAAAAATAACTACAAGGAAAGTAATCAAATATCAAAATAAAATATTTCAAGAATAGTAACGGAATTAAATTAGATCTTTCATATATAAGCTATAAAAACTTCAAAAATAATATAGGAAGATAAATCAGATAGAATAGCGTGCTTGAGTGTACCTTCAAGGAAGAAAACTCTAATCCAAGACACGGGAAGATCACTGTACAGACTATGATACTACCCCAGACTAGAGAAAAATTGTTTGATTTTGGAGAGTCCTTCTCCTAGCAGAGCTACTTACCATAGGTAAAGAGTCTCTCCTACCCTTAATAAGAGGAAAGTAGTCACTGAACAATTACAGTGCAGTAGTTAACTGCAGATATTTAATTTATGTAACAAAATATATGTATAAGATCCCACTTTTTGCGCATAACTATTTAGATATATTTACTAAATATAAGATAGAAAAGTCTTCAATGACATCCATACATATTCCATAGCAAGTACTGGGTCTCATTCCAACCCTTGTGAATACTATTTACAATCAAAAACAACATTCCCCATTAAAACAGTTTTCGTGGAAGAATGGCATATAGATTTATCAATAATATCAAAATGCAAAGTGACTCCATTTCATTATAACTATTTTCAGAGATTTGATGCTAATGTTGCAATATTACCCCAATGCAAATATGATTTACATCAAAGATTGTAAATTTTTTTTTTTTTTTTTTTTTTGGCATATATGCCAAAACATAGCACAGCATTATTGCCTTTTCATTTCAATAATATTACACCACGACGGTACAATGTATTTCTAAAAATAGTCATTGCAGAATTTCATCACAGTATATGGCCTGCCTCCAAAAACGTAATAAACGCGAAATTTAATGACCCGAAAATTGCGGTTAATTTCTCAACAGTGATATTGAATTTGTTTTCCATGAAAAGGATATGTTCATTTGTTCTTTTTACTTTTATTTTATATATAATATTGTTTTGTTTTTCGTGTGTTTACTAATTTCATACACTTTGCTCATGTAGAGTTTATCAATCAGAAATCTACTTTACAAATATATAAAATATATCAGTTTTTTATATGAAAATGCAGATTACGAATATTGATTGGGATATTAGAATGCATTTTGTTCCTTATGGTATTGCAGTGTCTAATAATGAAATATTATTATTATTATCATTACTTGTGTTGTTATTGTCATGATTATTATGATTATTATTACGAATTCTCAAAACTTACAACAACGGTTCACCACAACCACCATTTCTCTTTTTTTTGAAAAAGGAGAATTTTGTTACGTTATTTTTTAGATAAATCCAATTATTAAACACTTTTTTGATAAAGAATAATTACTTACCTTATCATTTAACAACCTTATAAAAAACTAGAGAAACTATGTAAGTATGAAAAATAAATTGTGAATGTAAGTTGAAAGTTTCCTAATTACACGGTTAGAATTGTAATCAGTTAGATAAATCCTGTTAAAACTTTTAGGTACCCATATTTCTGATCTCATTTATTCAAATGTAATGTAATATTCAAGCCAGCTGCTTACGATTACATTTGTTTGTCTAATTTATTCGAGTAATTATTTTGAGAGAGTTTATTGGTGTTGCCAAACTTTACGTAGTTTTGGAAAGTTTCTATTTAGTTTTTCTTTACGAAAGCATTATTTTTTTTCTCAGTTGCTTAGGGAAAATATCATATTTAACTTCATATTTCTAGCTTTTGGATTCTAAACAGTTGCCAAATATGAAGACGAATTTGGTTATCGATAATTTAGAGGACAGATGATTAGGAAAATGACTGAATTATCACATACACATCAATTGTATACTGAATAAAAAATATTTGACCAGAGAGAGAAGGATATCAACTCTTGTTTACCTATCGGCAGTTCATTCGTAATCAGATATAGCGAAAACTACAAAGAATTCAATTTCGATGGAGACATATTTTGTAAAGAGAGAGAGAGAGAGAGAGAGAGAGAGAGAGAGAGAGAGAGAGAGAGAGAGAGAAGGAACAGCCACTGTCATTTGAAAACTGAAATAAAACACACATAGTATTTCAGATTTGCATGAAGTACACATAATGCTTTACAGTTTCCATCTTCTTGGAAATATGAAACAAGAATTGTATGAGAGAGAGAGAGAGAGAGATAGAGAGAGAGAGAGAGAGAGAGAGAGAGAGAGAGAGAGAGAGAGAGAGAACCTAATCAAACAATTTAACTTATTAAACAATTAGGACGCTGGAAAGTCGCGTTTCTATTTAGCCTAATGAAATAAAAACAACTTTTAAAGGTTTAAATACCACTCATGAATGGCAGAGGCAAAGACCAGTGACGTTGCCGTATCAAACAGGACAATGCCCTAGAGACTGACCATATATACATATGATCAGCGCCAAAGCCCCCTCTCCATTCAACCTAGGACCAAGGAGGCCCGGGCAATGACTGCTGATAACTCATAAGATTGACCTAAAGGTTCCCCCAAACACCAACCCCCTCCTTACCTCACAAGGATGGTGAGATTGCAACGACTAAAGAAACTAACGAGTTTGAGCGGGTTTTGAGCCTCAGCCTGGCGTTCACCGGTCAGGGACGTTACCCCATGAGCAACCACAACTCCAAATGGTTTGTAGACATTATAAAAAAAGACTTGTGTTATCAGACAAGTATATTGGTGTTTTATTGACACTACAGAAAAAATAGTATATATGAGCAACTTAACTATGTATAAATCCCAGGATTAGATTATTCAGGAAAAGCAGGACACAATAATAGCCTAGTTGTTGTAGCTAGTGATTTTAGCCTTCTGGGAGCGTTTTTAAACGTTAAAGGGGCTGTCAAGTAAGTTCAATTGGTTGTGTAGTCGGGGATATTTAGCGTTTGAAAGCATTGTGACCGCTGTAAAAGCAGTGAAATTAGTGCAATATATATATATATATATATATATGTGTGTGTGTGTGTGTGTGTGTGTGTGTGTGCGTGTGTCTGCGTCTGTGTATATGTGTGTATGTTGTGCGTGTGTGTACATAAATACACATCGAATATAATTTTTAATGTAAAATAACAAGCATAGGAAGGTAATTTTTCTCGTGATCCTTAACTATCAGAGAGGATTTTACCTCAAATCGGAGGCTGACCTTGAAAAAATTGCAACGAAATCGTTTTTTTTTTTTTTTTTTTTTTTTTTTTTTTTTGACACTGGGTTTCCTCGTGGTGTCTATGATAACCAGAAACAAATCCATTCGAATCCCCCCTCTCCCCCTGAGGCAATGTGATTCGTTTCCCAATTTTGTCAAACGACATTTTGTTGTTGTTTTTATCATTACAATTATCTTTACCTATTCCCAAAAGTCACTGCGTACAATGGAAAATGTCAGCTGATTGACACCCATATTTGTTTAAAGATTTTGACGCGTTCTACATCATGAAAGCTCTGTCCAAAGTATTGTTCCTAAAGTAGCAAATAACATAAAACATCAAATTCATAATTGTCATAGTTGAGTTGAAGATAATCTAAACTTGAAGGAGGAGCTGTCCTCTATTAGACAGAGAACGTTTGATTTCATTCTATAAGGGAGAAATCTAAATGAAAATCCTACCAAGATGCAATAAATTATTCTAATGATCTAAATTGACAATAGAAATAACAAACATGAAAGAATTTATGGTATCCCTGATTAGAGATGTAGTCTTATGAACTTTGCCTACTTTCAAAATGGATGCTATTCTTGTTCTTCAGTTATGACTTGAGCAATTGTACACATGGGCTATGTCTAAGTGGATTTTCCCATTATATTACATGTGGCATCAACTTTTGTCACAAATTCTAATTAACGAATACAGTTACTAACCATTCCAAATAAAAATGGAACCATTCTTCTTTATACTAATATAACAAGCTACATCTATATGAAAAATATAATTGAATTACTCGCAAAATATCATACTCCAGCTTTAGGGGAATCACGTCTCTTCAAGAAAGAATTTACTAATGTGTAGGACATAATCCTACTGGTAAGCCTTAGATAGTCTGTTCCTATATTCTCTAGAAATTTTGAAATTTTAACTCAAAGTAAAGAATTCCCTTGAGGAAAACTGAAATTAAAAATCTTTCATAACTTTTGGGAAAAAGAAAAAAAAGAAGAGAGAGAGAGAGAGAGAGAGAGAGAGAGAGGAGAGAGAGAGAGAGAGAGAGAGAGAGATTATATTAGGTTTAAGATAGTTATCGATCTACTCACCCCCAACTACTTTATTAGCATAGAAAATGCAATGTTGAGATAAAGAAAACGGATATATTTTTCTTGATGGTAAACCTAGATTATTTTTCTTGAAATCTCTGTCCCTCTCTGTCATAATATATATATATATATATATATATATATATATATAGATAGATAGATAGATAGATAGATAGATAGATAGATAGATAGATAGATATATAGATAGATAGATAGAGAAAAAAGAATCAGAATACATGGGACAAACTGGACATTCTCTATGACAAGAATTATCGACCACAAAAAAAAATCTGATCCATATTACTTAGAGGAATCGAGATTTTTTGCACTGCATCAACTGGAGTGAGACATCTTAGCTTCACAAAAGTTGTTTGTCGTTATGAGAACAAGATTCTGAAATCAAAGAAACAGTAAGGATATTAGTAAGCAGATATCGAGAACAAAACTCCACTAAATTCGCTCATCCAAAGGTTAAACTCCAACTAGACAGCCTGGAATATGACCATTATTAAATAAATTATACATGTAATTGGTAATTTCTAATTCAACTATTAAAATTGTTAAATCTAAAACGTACCTGGAACAAATCAGATATGGATTATGTTTTCTTTTTCAGACTTCATTCCTTTAATCAAAAATAGTTTAATGTGAATTTATTTTTCACCTTATATTTCTTAATTTTGTAAAGTTTTTTCTATTATTTTCCACTGTGGAGAAGACTTGTGTATGTAGGTCGATATATATTGGATTATTTACATTTCTTTTATTCTCTTTTATTCGATATTTCAAGAACTTTCTTTCTTCCATCCCGTTGTCCAATCTCTTTCAACTTGTGTTTCAAAATACTCTTATAATAGGTCGTATTAGTAGCATCTTGGCGTTGAATGGGCTTCCAGGCCCCAGTGCTTGGCTCTGTTGCCCAAATTCCATAAATATGTCCTAAACAAATAGTAGAGTTAAATGTTAAAAGTGTCTGGTTTCAGATCCAATTTCGTCAGAATAGTAGCTCACCAGAACGTCAGTCGGGCAAACCCAACCCCACACTGTGGTGCCCAACCACAGCAGTGGCCTCTTCAGAAAACAGATTAAACTGACGGTCCCTGGTGGGGATAGATCTACTGCCATGCGAATGCTAGGCGAACACATTACCACTGTAATAGCCAGGAGACAGACTTAGTTTAGTTTTTCTAATAAACCTGTGACCTTATGAAAAATACCCATTTGATATATTAAAGATGCTGTTTGAAAATTCAATAATCCTAATTTTTGCAGAAATTTTTATGGTAAAAGATGTATAAGATAAGCAAGTTTTTACCTTCAGCTTACGTTTCTATGTTAGGTGTGTGTCGTTATGTACAAAGTGATATGGGCTAGATAAAAAGTCAGAAGATTTACACTTCCTCATTAGATCCATTTCTAGTGAAAACTAACCTAATTATAGCCCAAGACATGCTCTTGTACCAACCATGTGTCACACGATCGTACATAGTAACAACATTTCATTTTGTGTATATATTATGCTTGTATCTTCGCTCTTCCCTCGCACTAAAAACAACCTGAAATATCATGTATCTTTTTCTCACCGTTAATTGTTAACCGGTGTGGTATCAGTTGAACAGGAAATTTCCTGTTGCATTGAGTTTTTGTATATAAAGGCGAGTGTCTGTAATAAAATTACTCAGTTGCTTTCATCCTGTCTTTCAGTCACAGCCTTCTCTCGGCTTGTCACATTGGTGACCCCGGAAGTCGACTCGCTCTTACCGCCTTCCACCCCTCCTCGCCCCTCCATCGTTGGTACTATGGCGAACTCTATGGAAGTTGGCGCTGTGGCTCCCCCATTGAAACTTCGTCATTTGCCAGCGGAGAGGTGTTTGCTTGGTTTAAGCGCGCAGAAGTCCAGTTTCGCATCAAGGGCTTTGTGAACAAGGAGACACCCTAATAGCGTATGTCGCCTTCAAAACATACCTTCTGCAGCAGTACTCGCCGTCACCAGCCGCCCGTATAGCAAAGCTTTTTCAGCTCTCTCAACAACCGTTGGGGGACAGAAGGGCTTCGCTCGCCCTCAGGGAAATGACCAGTATCGCTTGCCTGCAACCTGCTGTAGACAGCTCTCCTCGTTAGGTGAACCTACTGCGTGCCCTTTGGATACGCCGTTTACCTGAACCTGTACGCGCTGCCATACCCGATGTCAATAGTTTACCCATAAAGGACTTGATGACCAAAGCCGACGCCCTTATGGACAGCTACTTCAAGACCTCCATCAACGCCTCCACTCCTGACAAAGAGGACGCCTATTCAACGTCAACCGAAGCTGACGTGAATGCCGTAGGATATACACGCCTACCACGTGACGTGCCGAAACGGTGACAAAACCACCCACCACACACCACTGGCTTGCGCCCTAACCAACAACTTCTACAGCCACTTACTGCCTCCCATCCGCCGCAGTTTTACTACTACCACACCAGATTCGGGGCAACCGTGAAGAAATGTGCCAAGGATTGTCAGTGGCCAAAAAACGTGTAAGTAGGCCATCGCTCGTGGCGGTGGCCACCCGTGTTTCTAATTTTTTCTTTTTACATGATGCAGGGATGGGCGTGCGATTTTTGGTAGACACAGGTGCTTGTGGTTCTCTTTTGCCAAGGGAACTCTTCAGGACACGACATAGTCTGTCTACGTCTGCCGACGTCTGGTTGGTAGCTGCCAACGGATCTGCGATACCCATCTACGGTTACGAGAACCTAACATTATCATTTGGAAATGGTAAATTTAATTGGAAGTTTCTCGTTGCTGACGTCACATTGCTAATCCTCGGCGCGGATTTCCTCTCTCATTTCCACATCCTGGTCGATATCGCCCACCGACAATTGGTCAACA
>NC_090744.1:102243330-102245830 GCF_036898095.1 Palaemon carinicauda
CATAATATTGTGGGAAAGATAGGAAAATGGGTAAAAGAATTCCTGCAAAACAGAAAACAGATAGTGGTTGCAAATGACGAGAAATCAGATGAAGCCCAGGTAATATCTGGTGTGCCACAAGGTACGGTATTAGCTGCACTGCTGTCTGTTATTATGATCTCAGACATAGACTGTGATGTTGAAAACTCCGTAGTGAGAAGTTTCGCCGATGACACAAGAATAAGTAGAGAAATTACTTGTGATGAAGATAGGAACTCACTACAAAGGGATCTAAACAAAATATATGAATGGGCGGAAATAAATAGGATGGTATTTAACTCCGATAAATTCGAATCAATAAATTATGGAAACAGAGAAGGAATGGTATATGCATACAAGGGACCTAATAATGAGACAATCACAAACAAGGAAGCAATTAAAGACCTTGGTGTAATGTTAGAAAGGAATATGTTATGCAACGACCAAATAGCAACACTGTTGGCTAAATGTAAAGTAAAAATGGGATTGTTATTCAGACACTTTAAAACAAGGAAAGCTGAACACATGATTATGCTTTACAAAACTTATGTACGTAGTACACTCGAGTACTGCAATGTGATATGATACCCACACTACCAAAAGGATATTGCGCAAATAGAGAGTGTACAAAGGTCCTATACTGCTAGAATAGAAGAAGTTAAGGACCTTGACTACTGGGAAAGACTGAAATTTTTAAAATTATACAGTCTAGAAAGGAGAAGAGAACGCTACATGATAATACAAGCATGGAAGCAAATAGAAGGAATTACTGAAAACATCATGGAGCTAAAAATATCAGAAAGAGCAAGCCGAGGTAGATTAATAGTGCCAAAAAATATACCAGGTAAACTAAGAAAGGCGCACAGGACATTAATCCACTACGCACCAGCATCGATAATGCAGCGACTATTTAATGTGCTGGCAGCTCATCTAAGAAACATATCAAGAGTGAGCGTAGATGTGTTTAAGAATAAGCTCGATAAATACCTAAGATACATCCCAGACCATCCAAGACTGGAAGATACAAAATACACCGGAAGATGCATTAGCAACTCTCTGGTGGATATACGAGGTGCCTCACACTGAGGGGACCTGGGGGAACCCAAACAAAAAATAAGGCAATAAGGTAAGGCTCTCTCTCACACCTTAAAGCGAAATTGTACAGATAGCTTATGAACGAGATATGGAGTCACAATGAATGAAATTTAAAGGATCCGTTGATAATGCTGTCCTTCGTAGAAGCTCCTCTCTCTCTCTCTCTCTCTCTCTCTCTCTCTCTCTCTCTCCTTAAAGTGAAATTGTACAGATAGCTTTATAAACGAGATATGGAGTCACAATGAATGTAACTTTAATGATTCGTTGATAATGTTTTCCTATTGTGGAAGCTCCTCTCTCTCTCTCTCTCTCTCTCTCTCTCTCTCTCTCTCTCTCTAGTCAAATTAGCCCTCTCAGATCCCAATACTGCATCCGATTCGTCGTTTTCCGGTCCCAATTATGCCATTAAGAGATCTGCTCTCCTCAGATATTCCCCATCAAAAGCTGATTGTCCTCTTCCCCCAAATGACCGGAATGGTCTCACCTCAAATCACACGTGATGTTTCCAAACAACCGCAGAGTTTCCAACACCAAAGGCAGATTTCATTTATTTTATGGCCTGGGGGACGACTGTACTCTCATCTCGACTAGAATTGTATTAACATTAAGTCGTCAATGACTTTGGTGTTACTGCTGTACACTGGATTTCATTGTGAGGGTCCCTTCGTTTCATGATACATCGATTGGGTATATATGAATATTATAATTACCTCCGCCAACAAAGATGGAAGGAGGTTATGTTTTAACTCCTGTTTGTGTGTTAGTTTTTGTGTGCGTTTGTTAGGGATCACGTTCCTGGCCACAGTTTTAATGGTATAGTTATGAAACTTGCAGGGATTAATTATTATGTAAAAGCGGGAAATCATTAAATTTTGGAAGGTCAAGGTCACGGTAAAGCAAAAGGTCCAATTACTGTAAAAAGTTTGTACATCGTTGTCACAGAGACTTCAAACTAGATTCATATTAGAGTGTAGGAAAATCCACACCAATTAATTCATTTTAAGGTCAAAGATAAAGGTCAAGGTCAAACAAAAGGTCGAAAAATGAGCTGCCACGGTTGAGGTCTGTGCTCTACTGTGTGCCCATCTAGTTTTCTCATGTTTTACGTGTTATCATATTCTTTAAATTTGTGTAGCATTTCTTGTTTTTATGAGTTCAGTTATTTATTATACTTGTCAATTTGTTTCTAATTACTGGCTAATGAGGGTTCTTAACTGTTAGCTAGTATAGTCATGATTCATAAATTATTATGATTGTGGACGTGAAGGGACACCATTTCCTGGAAGAAAACTGCCTCATTAAGAATTCCCATTTTCCTTTAAAATTGGCATCTGTTGAAGTCTCTCTCTCTCTCTCTCTCTCTCTCTCTCTCTCTCTCTCTCGACCA
>NC_090744.1:102258330-102323330 GCF_036898095.1 Palaemon carinicauda
TATAAAAGGGGGAGAGCATGGGAAATGTTAAATCTGTTTGTGTGTGATTGTATGTGTGTGTGCATATCTCTTTTTATATTTACCCGTCAATTTGACGGGTCGTGTACACTAGTATTTATATATTTGTATATTCACTCCATTACCTATTCCTCAAACAGTCACCATTTAAAGGTTTAAAGGTCGCTCATGAATGGCAGGAGCAAGGAACAGTGTCATTGCCCTATCGAGTAGGACAATGCCCTAGAGACTGTTCATTTATACATATGATCAGCGCCCAAGCCCCCTCTCCATCCAACCACAAGACCAAGGAGGGCAGGCAATGGCTGCTGATGACTCAGCAGATAGACCTACAGGCTCCCCCAAACCCACCATCTTGACTCCAAAAGGATAGGGAAGTTGTAGCAACCAAAGAAACTAACGAGTGTAAGCGAGACTCGAACACCAGTGTGGCATTCACCAATCAGGGAAGTTGCCACATCGGCCACCACAACCCCACCATATTCTACCATTCTGATTCCCCCTGATATCGGCAGTGAGCCTGAGCATCTATATTACAAAAGGTGAAGTGTTACATACACATTGCAAAATACACTTTCATATAACATCGCTCTTGCTGCGTTCCCAGACCCCCCATCCCATCCCCCGAAGCGCTTAGCATCTCCTCGTGTTGGCGATGTGAGCAGAGGCACTTGAATGAACTTCCTGGAGCAGCAGAATTAACATGAAATGAAATGAAAGGATGAGGCTGGTTAAAGCAGAAAGGTCAGGCTAACACTGCAATGAAGAAACGAAGTACTGAAGGTGACGGATATGAAGTTTCTTATAAAGATGTTGAAAGGATTATAAAGAGGGAGGTTAGAGATGATGACAAATATGTATATATATATATATATATATGTGTGTGTGTGTGTGTGTATGTGTGTGTGTATGTATATAGATATATATAAGTATATATATATATATATATATATGTATATATATATATATATATATGTGTGTGTGTATGTATATAGATATATATAAGTATATATTATATATATATATATATGTGTGTGTATATATATATATATATATACTATATATATATATATATATATATATATGTATGTATGTATGTATATGCAAAAGAACCACCGGGAAAATGAGAATAGGAAATATAACATCAAGTCTTTGACTAGTTTCATGAAGAAGTAACACGAAAGTAGGCAGGACTTAATCTTATAATTCGTATTTTTATTTTCCATCTGGTTCTTTTGCATCTGAGTATCACGTTTCCCTGTGACTTTTACACATACCTGTATACTGTGCTATATATATATATATATATATATATGAGGTGTGTGTGTGTGTGTATCTTTTATAACTTACAGTTCAGTGTGATATACCATCTTCTTAGAGCTTCACTGACTTTGATAATAAAAGATCATTCAGGTTTCTCATTCATGAAAAAAATTCCATCATTTAATTACTAATCTTTATTTTAAATTAATATTGATCATTAATAGCGATAATTCTTAAAGATTTTTGACAATTTTAAAGGTTTATACATTAATCAAACCTCCAATATTGCAGATGAGATAGTAGCTTATTATTGTTCTAATTCAGATGTCATAAGGAAACTGTCATAAGTATATTGAACTGAGATCTTAT
Source organism: Palaemon carinicauda (assembly GCF_036898095.1). Classification (NCBI taxonomy): domain Eukaryota; kingdom Metazoa; phylum Arthropoda; class Malacostraca; order Decapoda; family Palaemonidae; genus Palaemon; species Palaemon carinicauda. The sequence continues at coordinate 102,259,981 of NC_090744.1, forward strand.
GGCAAATACATTTTAGTTATATTCGTAATTCATATATAATATTTCAATGATAACGTTTCATTATAGGCTATCTGAAAAGGTATGAATGCTTATGTATTCTGTAACTAAAATTATTTTTTGTATTTTAAAGAGTTGCTAGATGTCATTAGCAGGGTATTCTATAATACCTCTTCTGAATAGGGCATTTCCCTCTAAGCGGAAAACGTATTCTAATATTCCTTTCCCAAATTAAAAAATAAACCGCGTCGAGTTCAATGAGATGCTACAGCAACTTTTTTCCCGTAGAACTTTGAACATAACAAGAAAGAGAGAGAGAGAGAGAGAGAGAGAGAGAGAGAGAGAGAGAGAGAGAGAGAGTCAGTTCCCTTATATTGTATTTCTTTGTATTATCACAAGTCAATATGTTCATTTTGTATGTTGGCCGAAGTACTATCCAGATATAGTTGCATCTTTTTTTCCGAGTAGACCACAACTAAACCTCTACGAAATAAATGAAAATTTATTTTCTATATAACTTGATATTGACTGTATTAGCATTTTCACAATTAATGCTGTATAATGGTTCATTCCATTTTTTTAGGTTAACAAAACATGAAATAATATAACTCCAGTCACTCTGCTTTCTATGTATACAAGAATCTTCTCTCTTTCTTCTTTCAAAACCTTTCTACAGTATATGTCTGTCAATAATTCTAATTTATTCTACTTTTTATCAACTTCACTACTGCCAATTCTATTACCAGTGCACACCAGCTATTTGGTGTAGATTTCAAATAAAACAGGATATTCAAAATTATTGAGACTGAGGAATAAATAAGCGAAATAAAACGTTTGATTTGGCTTAACATTGTTGGAACCATTTTTGGATGTAAACAATTGCTAACACGGTTTGGAACAGTAAACAATGTCACCCGTCCGCCCCTTCTTACTCCCTTCTGGCAACAAGGAACGGCGATATATTGAATTTTATTATGCAATTCTTCTGTTTCCCAATATTGTGAAGGTAAGGCTTTCCTTAATATGTGATAGATTAATTAATATTCAAATTATTTTACAGTTAAACTACTGTAGTCTTCTTGATGTGAAACCGAGCTGGTAGAAGTGTAAATATAGCCTAGGCCAAAATTCTTTTTTAGAGATCTAGCAACTTCATGCTAGGTTAGGTTATACCCTCAGAATAGGTTAGCGTTAGCAGTACATTTTCGTGTGTGGCGTATTTTGGAATTTTTTAATATGATTAAAAGGGTCGTAAAGGAGAGACTTTAACCAAATGACGAAAACTTAATTTAAAAGATGATTTTCAAGATATTCTTTTAATAATGCGTTTTATGTATTTTTCACATTCTGTGTCGTTCCAAACAAATATTCATATTTTTTTAATTCCTACACTTAAGAAACAACGGTCCTGAATAATGAGGAAGCAGAATTGGGGGAATGTCATAATCAAGAATTATCAGAAACCCTAATTCTAATAATCTAATGACTCGTAGAAAACATGAGTGATTACGGTTATCACTTATCAGTAGTAATTCCCACAATTAATTTACTTTACTTTAATGGCTGCTTATCTAGTCCCAACAACAAAGCGCTTTGAAGATTTGCTGTAGAGAGACGGCAACAAAAGTCACTGGGATGTTCCTTTGCCTCAGCTTCTTTATCCTAAGTTACCGAACCTACACTCTCATTACTCACCATCACCATACTTATCCTTACCTAAGCTAACCTCACCTTATCTGTCATTACCTAACCTACCTTCACCTTCACTGTCCTTGCCTTACCTACCCATATCTGACCTATCCTCACTTAATCTACCCTTAACCCACTCTTAACTCATCTATTCTTACCTCAGCTATTCTTACCTTACTTACCCATACCATACCATCACTTTAAATAACCTTACCTAACCTGACCTGACCTGACCTATCCTATCCTATCCTATCCTCTCCTATCCTCACTTTACTCACCCTGTCCTAACTTTACCCACCCTGTCATCATTTTACCCACCCTTACCTAACCTACCGACACCTTGTATAAACTACTGTACTTACCTTACGTTACCGTAACTTACCTTAGCTAACCTACCCGTACAGTAACTAACCTACCCATACACTACTTAACCTAGCTTAATCTAACCTAACATACCCATAATTTATCCAACCTCATATTAGCTAACCTACCCATACCTTACCTCACCTACACATACTGTACCTTACCTTAGGTTTCCTTCCCTACTCTTAGGTTACTTTTCCTACTAGTAGCTTACCTTCCCTACTTTTCATCTTAACTTCTTTACCCTAGTCATACCTGCCCTTACATAACCTACTTACCTTAAGTACCCTACTTACCTTAAATACCCTACTTATAACCTACTTACCTTAGCTTACATTACCTTACCTTTGCTAACCTTGCCTTACCTTAGCTAACCTTACCTTAGCTAACCTTACCTTAGCTAACCTTACCTTAACTTTCCCTACCTTAACTTACCTTACCTTAACTTGCCTTACCTTACCTTACCTTACCTTGCCTTACCTTACTTTAGCTAACCTTACCATACCTTACCTAAGCTAACCTACCAGTACACTACCTAACCTAACCTAACCTACTCATATTTTATCCTACCTTACCTTACCTTACCTTAACTTACCTTACCTTACCTTGCCATACCTTACCTTACCTTATCTTGCCTTACCTTACTTTAGCTAACCTTACCTTACCTTACCTTAGCTAACCTACCAGTACACTACCTAACCTAACCTACTCATACTTTATCCTACCTTACCTTAGCTAACATACCCATAATTTTCATTACTTTACCTTACTTTACCTTACCTTATCTTACCTGCTGTACCTTACCTTATCTTACATAACCTAACCGACCCATACCCCAACTTACTTTGTCACATCCTGGCTTACCTTACCTTCCTAACCCTACAATATCATATCTAAGCATTAACTTAGTGGAACAAATATAGATTGAAAGTAAGAAATGTAACTTAGCCTTTCATTCTTTAAAGTAACCTACAAGCCCCCCTAATTCCCATCTGGCCTTTTATGATCCACAACCTAAGCTGATCTACCGCTTTGTGCAAATGAAAATTAAAGAAATACCTTAGACTGACACAAATAGGAAGCTTGGGGTTAAATGAATGGGGATATAAACATCTCTAACCCACTTTTTTTATGAATAATACTTACCTGGCAGTTATATATATATATATATATATAGCCGAGTCTCCGACTGCGGCAGAATTTAATCGAAAATCGCGGCAACCGCCTTGTAGTGGTTGTGTGGTTAGACGGTTAACAACCCTTACAGGGAGGTACTTGGAATCATTCCCGTTTTCTGTTCCTCAGATTATCTCTGCCGGCCGGATCGACAACATCGTTGGTCCGCCATTTAGTGTTTTTTCGGATCGCTTTCCCTTCATCGCCTTTTTGGACTTCGTTTTTGGTGAAGTACACTGTGTTGGGATTTGGCAATCGTGTTTGTTTTTTGTTTTGTTGTCTTTTTTCCTTTCTTATCATGAGTGAAAAAATTCATTTTCGTATTTGTGCGAATGATATTTGCAAGGTGAGGTTGCCGAAAGTGTCGGTTGACCCTCACACTATCTGTATGGGTTGCAGGGGGTTTGAATGTGCTCTAGATAATAGGTGAAAGGAATGCGAGGTTTTAAGTGATGATAATTGGTTAGCTATGAAGCGCTATGTGCGCAAACTTGAGGTTGATAGAGTTAGAAGAGCTAAATCATAGTCAAAGTCTGCTAGTGAGCCTAGCTTAGATTTATCTATTGACCCATTGCTTGTAACGTCTTTGGAAGTTATTCCTTCCCTGAATGTAGTAACTCCTGCCCCTTCTACAGGATCTGTGCCTACGGATGACCCTGGGTATGCTAAATTAGCTGCTGAATTAGAGGCCATTAAAGCACAATTGGAGGCCTTTAAAGGTAAGGGTGTAAGTGAAATTAGTGCTTGTGAAAGTGCAGTGGAGGTGGCGACTGATCGAATCTGTCATACCCCTAGGTCTAGACCTCTACCAAGCTCCTACGACCAAGGGAGAAGGTACGTCAAAAGCCAAAAGGGGGTGAGAGGTGCTTATCCTCGGTCAGTCGTCGCCTCAGACAGTCCTGTTGCGATCTCCCAGGCTGCTCTTGACCGCCGTAGGAAAGGCGTGTCTGATACGTTTGGGTCTTCACCTGATCGTTCTCCCAGACGTAATTGGCGTTACGAATCAAGACCAATGAAGAGAGGGTGGAACCGGGATGTGCAGCCTCACTCTCCCTCTCCCAGTTCGAGTAGCCGAGATCCTGATCCTTCGGAAGACGATTTCGATGTTGTTCCTGTTAAGAGGGCAAAACAGAGAGTCCTTAACCCAGTTAATCCTGCTAAACTCCCTACTTCTTCTGCCAGCGCCCCCAGTCAAGCTGTACGACAACTGCCGTCTTCGGCACCGCGAGAGTCAGCGGAGGTTGCTAAAGCTTTCATGGTTGTTATGCAGGAACAACTTTCATCGTTAGTTCAAGCTTTCAGCCACCCTTCTCAGTCTGTCAGACGTAAGGACGTCTCTTTGCCTGTTAAGAGATCTTCTTCTAAGAGAGATCTTAGTATCTCTCCCAAGAAACCTCTGCGCACTTCGTCAGCCGTACGACAACGCACACCCTCTTCATCGGCATGCTGCCAAGAATTTCCTTCCCCCCTCTCCGGCACCAGGACGATACTGCCTCTCGTTCTCGGTGCCGTGACGATTCCGTTTCTCTTTCGAAACACCAGGACGTTACTGCCTCGTTTCTTAGGAAACAGGATGAATGCAGTCTGCATTTTCAAGGCGAAGGCAGCCTGCATCTTCAGGATGATTCCGTTTCTCGTCATCGTGACGATATTGCTTCTCGTCATCGTGACGATACTGCTTCTCGTCATCGTGACGATACCGCTTCTCGCCGACTGGATGTTAGCAGCGCTCGGCGCCAGGATTCAAACAGCTCTCGGTGCCAGACTGCTGGCAGCCCCACTCTTCAGGATGTTATCCTTGAGCAGGACCTCGAAGATATTTCGGAAGCGGAAGAAAAACCTGCCGACTCTTCTAGTGATTATAAGGTTCTTTCTCGCTCTCTTTTGGAACTTTATGGGGAGGAATTTCAACCTTCGGCCCCTCGTTCTCCTCAGTCTCAATTTTCCAGGAAGAAAGCTACTAAGTCTTCGGCCTTCATCAAAATGAAACTTTCGATTTCGGCCAGGAAAGCTCTCGCTAAGGTGGATGATTGGATGAAGGAACGGAGACAAGCTGTCAAGACCACCTTTTTTTTCCACCGTCTCGGCTCGCTTCCAAGGCCGGTATGTGGTATGAGACAGGGGAACCTTTGGGGTTAGGAGTCCCTGCCTCCTCCCAAGGTGACTTCTCGGCTCTTGTGGACTCGGCAAGAAGGCATGCTTTAAACTCTGCCAAGGTGATGTGGTCCATGTCGGAGCTTGATCACCTCGTCAAGGGAATTTTCAGGGTTTTCGAGGTTTTCAGCATCCTGGACTGGTCTCTCGGGACTCTGGCCAGGAAGTCTGAACTCCTGGAGGACACGAACGACCTGACGAGTATCATGTCCTGCATGGACAGAGCTCTAAGGGATGGAGCGAATGAATTGGCTTCCCTTTTCTCAGCAGGGGTCTTAAAGAAGAGGGCCCTTTTGTGCTCCTTCACCTCTAGATCTGTGACTGTTGCCCAGAAGTTGGAGCTGCTTTACGGCCCTTTTTCAAGTCATCTTTTTCCTGAAGCTCTGGTCAGAGATATCTCCCTTTCTCTGGCTCAGAAGGCTACTCAGGATTTTTTGTCTCGGTCGGCTAGGAAGACCTTACATGTTGCTCCTGCTCCTCTGAAGAAGGAAGAGAAGAAGTTTCAACAGCCCTTTCGGGGCAGGATCTCCTCGAGAGCGGATTTTAGGGGGAGAAGACAAGAGTCAGGGCCAAGGACCAGCAGGGGTGCGTTTAGGCCCCGGTCCAAAAAATGAGATGGAAGTCCTCCAGACACCAGTAGGGGCAAGACTGTCTCGTTTTTGGCAGTCTTGGAAAAGGAGAGGGGCGGACACCTGGTCCCTCTCAGTCGTCAAGGAAGGTTACAAGATCCCCTTTTTAAATAAACCACCTCTCTCAGACACTCCCCTAGCCTTAGAGGCTCAGTACACCGACGCGGGGAAACGAGAGGCTCTTCTGGAGCTAGTCAACCAGATGTTGGTCAAGGGAGCAATAGAGCCGGTTCAAGACCTCGCCTCCCCAGGCTTTTACAATCGCCTGTTTCTGGTTCCCAAGAACTCGGGTGGATGGAGACCAGTCCTAGATGTCAGCTCTCTGAACGCCTTCGTGGAGAAAACAAAGTTCTCCATGGAGACGACTCAGTCAGTGCTGGCTGCAGTTCGTCCAGGAGACTGGATGGTTTCTCTCGCCCTGCAGGACGCTTATTTTCACGTCCCCATTCATCCGTCTTCGAGTAGATATTTGAGGTTTATGTTCCAGGGCAAGTGCTTCCAATTCAGGGCACTTTGCTTCGGTCTCAGCACAGCTCCCCAAGTTTTCACCACACTAATGGCGAATGTGGCAGGCTGGTTACACCAGGAGGGGATAAGGGTCTCCTTCTATCTAGACGACTGGCTGATCCGGTCACAGTCGAAAGAGAAATGTCTGGAGGACCTAATGAAGATGTATACGATGACTCAGGACCTGGGACTCATCGTCAACTGGGGGAAGTCTCAGACCGAGCCGAATCATACTATTCTCTCTTTGGGGATAGTTCTGAATTCAGTTCTTTTTCAGGCTTCTCCCTCCCAGGAGAGGCAGACCAGGTGCCTGGACAAAGTCAAAGACTTTTTGAGGAAGCAGGAATGCTCAGCGAAGGAGTGGATGAGTCTGCTGGGAACTCTATCCTCCCTGGAGCAGTTTGTCCCGTTGGGGAGACTGCACCTAAGGCCTCTGCAACACTTCCTCGCAAAGGTTTGGAACAGAAAGATCCAGGAGGACACCTTTTCTTTTCCCATTCCGACAAAGATCAAGGATCTTTTGATGTGGTGGCTGGACCCAGCTCTGTTGGGAAAAGGGATCTCCTTGTTCAAGAAGAACCCCGACCTAGTGTTATTCTCAGACGCGTCCGAGTCAGGCTGGGGAGCAACACTAGGGAACAAAGAGGTCTCAGGTATTAGGGAAGGGAGTCAGATCAGTTGGCATATCAACAGGAAGGAATTGATGGCCATTTTGTTAGGGCTCAAGGCCTTCAAAACCTCGGTGTCAGGAAAGACTGTGGAGATCAATTCCGACAACACCACAGCTCTCGCGTACATAAGGAAGCAAGGGGGAACTCACTCCCTCTCTCTGTTCTCAACTGCGAGAGAGCTTCTCCTTTGGGCGAACGAGAACGAGACCCAGCTGTTGACAAGGTTTGTTCAAGGGCAGAGAAACATCAGGGCAGACATGCTCAGCAGGAGGGGACAAGTCCTTCCCACAGAGTGGACTCTCAACCCGCATGTCTGTCGGAGCCTCTGGAAGTTGTGGGGCAGACCTGTAATAGACCTTTTCGCCTCCGGTCTAAACAAGAGGATCCCCAACTACTGCTCCCTAGTCCCGGAAGAGGAAGCTGTTGCAGTGGACGCCTTCTTGATGGATTGGACGGGGCTGGACATGTATGCCTTTCCCCCGTTCAAGATCATCAATCTGATTGTCAGGAAATTCGCTCTCCTCGATTCGGGACGAATGATCCTAGTGGCTCCATTCTGGCCTGCGAGGGAATTGTTCACCGAAGTGGTAGGGTTGCTGATGGACTTTCCAAGAAGACTCCCAGCAAGTCCAGATCTTCTCAGACAACCCCACTTCGAGAGATTTCACCAAAACCCCCTCGCTCTCAATCTGACTGCCTTCAGACTGTCGAGAAGCTTGTTAGATCTCGAGGCTTTTCGGCACAAGCGGCGAAAGCTATTGCCAGAGCAAGGAGGATCTCTTCACAAAGAGTCTACCAGTCAAAGTGGGAGACCTTTAGAGCTTGGTGCAGGAGGCGCAAGGTTTCCTCGTCCTCTACCTCTCTAAGCCAGATTGCAGACTTTCTTTTGTACCTCAGGCAGGATGCTAAGCTGGCTGTATCTACCATTAAAGGATACAAGAGCATGCTCTCAACCGTCTTTAGGCATAGAGGCTTAGAGTTATCTCAGAATAAGGACTTGCAGGACCTCCTTAGGTCTTTTGAGACAACGAAGTAGGTGCACTTAAGACCCCCTTCTTGGAACCTGGATGTGGTGCTTAAGTTTTTGTGCTCCAGGAAGTTTCAGCCTATCTCGCAAGCCTCTCTGCGAGATGTGACTAAGAAAACCCTCTTCCTTTTGACTCTAGCGACTGCCAGGAGGATCAGCGAGGTCAAGGCAATCGAGAAGCGTGTAGGCTTCACCATACATGGAGCGGTTTGTGCCTTGAAGTTCGACTTTCTCGCCAAGAAAGAGAACCCTTCGAAACCCTGGCCCAGGACTTTTGAAGTCCCTAACCTCACGAATCTAGTGGGTCAGGAACAGGAAAGCTTCCTCTGCCCAGTTAGGGCTCTTAAGGCTTATTTGGCCCACACTAAGAACGTGAGGGGTGCTTCCAACTCCTTATGGTGTTCGGTGAAGGATCCTCAAAAACCCCTGTCAAAGAACGCTTTGTCCTTTTTCCTGAGGGAAACTATTAGGGAAGCCCACCTTTTTTGTGAGGAAGAAAACTTCGCCCTGTTAAAAGTACGGGCTCACGAAGTAAGGGCCATTGCTGCTTCACTGGCATACCGGAAAAATATGTCAGTTAGACAGATCATGGACGCAACGTTCTGGAGGAGCAACTCTGTCTTCGCTTCTCATTACCTCAGAGAGGTAAGAGTGGACTATGACAAGTGTTATACCTTGGGCCCATACGTAGCTGCGGCTTCTGTATTAGGCAAAGGAGTTACTACCCCCACTCAACCTTAGTTTATGTACTTGTATATGGGTTTGTGTTTTTTATGGTTGTCTGAGGTCCTCGTCTTGTGGTACGGTTCCCTCAGTCCAGATAGATAGTTTATATCTATTTCTGCAAGGTTAGGTGGTTAGCTTTAGTAAGGTTGCAGGTTTTTATTATATGGGAAGGTAGTTTCTGAAGTCTAGTCAAGTTGTTGGTCCTACCCCTTTGACAGACTCGATTGAGTTGTTTGCAGCGTAGCAGGTCTACTCCTGGCTGAACAATCCTAAGGAAAAGCGACTCTAGAGGCAGTTACCTTTGAATTCAGCTACCTTAGCAGGTAAAGAATCAAGGTGTTTGTTCTCCTACAACTCTTTTGTTGTTTCCCCAACTATGTTTTTCTGTCTGTTTCCCTCCTTCAAATGTGTGAATCAGCTATATATATATATATATATATATATATATATATATATATATATATATATATATATATATATATATATATATATATATATATATATATATATATATATATATATAACTGCCAGGTAAGTACTATTCATAAAAATGGAGTTTTTATGATAAAACAAAGTTTTATGAATACTTACCTGGCAGTTATATATATATTTTAAGCCCACCCACCTCCCCTTAGGAGACAGGTCAGGCAAAGATAATCTGAGGAACAGAAAACGGGAATGATTCCAAGTACCACCCTGTAAGGGTTGTTAACCATCTAACCACACCACCACCACAAGGCGGTTGCCGCGATTTTCGATTAAATTCTGCCGCAGTCGGAGACTCAGCTATATATATATAACTGCCAGGTAAGTATTCATAAAACTTTGTTTTATCATAAATACCCCATATTTATTGCCCAATTAGATTTTGTAAGGAAGGTTTTATATGCAAAGAAAATACACGTAAACTAGTATTATATAGGGAAAGTTAGTAACAAATAGTTCAAGAGAGCTCACTAATCATGATTATGTTGCATTTATAGAAATTTTAATTAGGGTCAAAATAGTTGAAACTTTATTTTGTTTGTTAACTGTTTATTGTTAAGTCTGGGCCTGGTTTTGGTCATGTTGAGTGAAATAGATGGACAAAAATATTGTTAGTGTCAAGTTGAACCGTTTGTTCAAGTATTTATGTAGTAAGAAGGGTAATGATATGATATATTATTATCATGGTAATTTGGTTACCATGACATGGTTGTGTACAGGTTTTTGTGCTTGTTTTGTATCAAACAGCAATGCCGTTTCCAAACCTTAATAATGATCTTTGGGAAGGTGTTGGTGCCATACTGCTTAACAGCATTCACGATTTCTTGTTGAAGCTATTTTTTTTCTCTCTCTCCCAGACGTACACATTACCTAACAATAAGAACCAACAGAATTAGACTATGACATTAGTATGAGATCCCATATGTTGCCCTTTTTTTTTTTTACGATCTTGCCTTAAGTTCCACAATGTTTAGTGTTCCGTAAAGGAAAAGAATGTAACATATTTTGCTAAAAATGCAATTTAAACAAGTTTCCCCCCAAAAAAACATGGATTCATCTTTTCAGCTGTTATACCTGACCAGATAAAATTTATGACTATTTAGACTAGGAGCGAGGCAAAAAATGGTTAGTAAATTAGTGAGTTAACTCCTTCAAATTTCCTTTAGGCATGACTGCATCACCCATAACCTTGACTTGGTAAAAAAAACATTGATTAAATGCAGGTATCATGGCTTCAAGGTGACAGAAAATTATTCCCATGATTTAAGCAACTTTTGTGGGGCAAGAGACTAAAAACTTCCTATTAACTCTACTTGAGGATTATTCATGTGATGCCAATACTCTTGTACCAAAGAAAAGGCATTTTATCGAGCTGGACGGGGTAATTCAATATGGAGTCCGATTGATATTGGTCCAGTGATGAGTATATGCACCTCAGTTAATCACTGAATACTTTGTAGATCCTGGTAAAGGTGCATATACCCAGAACCGAGAGGCTGTGATCAGAAATTGGGATATGTTCTCCGTTGTGGAGATTAAAAGACATGATTTAACTAATACCCTCTCATAACTGGATATGTTTATTCACCAGGTGAAAGTATCTTTAATGCTAATTTTTATACCAAATACTTTTTCATGTTTAATTCTTATAGTTATACAAATTTATTCATTCAACAGCACAAGAGGCACGAATAGCTTCACAGCGTTTTGCTGGAAGCAGCTATACTGTATCCAGGACTAATAGAAGAAAGTGAACTTCAATTAATAGTCCCCATAGCTACAGAAAGACTCTCTCTTCGGCCTCCTAGACTTTGGTAAGGAATAGTTCAAATTTGTTACATGGGCCAATGTTTTAATTATGGGTTTGTATGTAAAAGAGTTATGGGATCAGATTGGGTATTCCAGGTAGTGAAACACCTTGGTGAATAAAGAGAAAGAGCTGGAATCCTAGAATAGGTGATGTGGGTATGGTTATTCAAACTAAAATTTCTTTGTTCCTACACTAATAGAAACCATCGTCCTTTACTATAGGAGAATAAAAGACAGCTTAGCTAGAACATGGCCATTAAAATTATAACAAGGTATAAACACCTAGTAGTGAGAAAGCAAACGCCCATACTAGCTCACATAGCCATCAGTATGAGCACACCTCTCTCTGGCTGGAGCTAGCATTTGGCAGAATTTTACTAATTCTTACCCATTTTCTTTCCAGTGATTTTAATTGAGTATTTGTTTTTTTCAAGGATAACCCCCATTACGTGGCATGTCCGAGAGTACCACCGAAGATCTGCGGTACTTTTGTGAGTGCCCTTAAGGCCGATCCTTATCTGTTGTGTCTTCAGTGTCGAGGGCATGCTTGTTCCCAAATTTCCCCATGGTATTATTGTCCGGATTGGTCATCCTCCATATAGGAGGAAGAAGAAGCCTAAGAGGGATTCCTGGCCTTTGAGGTCATCCTTGAAGTGGAAGAAGGCCCAGGTGGCTTCTTCCATCCCTTATACGCTTTTTAATTGGCTTCCTCCTGGTGCCAAATGAGTAGGAGTGGTGGTCTTTTAACCTCAAGGCAAACCCTGGGACAAAAAGCTCCTTTTGTTTCCTCTAGCAAAACGTCTGGACCTACTCATCAGGAGGAGCCCTCATCTTTTCACAGATATGATGCTCTGCATATGCTTTTCCCCTCCTTGGGTATCCAGGCTCCCCTTTTAAGGATAAGCTACAATTGTTTCAGGCTTCCAGATGCCCGTAGAGGTCATTGTTCCACCAGTGTCTGCCCAGGAGCCTTCGAAGGTCGTCACCCCAATGCCTGCCAAGGATGAGCTTGGTCCGGACTCTCCAAATGCTTTGCCATGTCCTCCTTTGGTATTGCTATCCCTTCAGCGAGTGGATAGCCCTTGTCCTTCTTGGAGCTAGCCTCCTGAGCATCTCTCTTTAGAGTATGCTGGCTGCTTGATCCTTCTTCCCCAGAATAGGAGCCTAGATCTGACCTTCAGAGGAGGTCTTTCTCATTCTCCAAGAATGACTTGTCACCCAGACGACCTTCTCCAAGGAATTCAGCTTCCAGACAAAGTCCCTCATCCTCTTCCAAACAACAAGGTTCCTCAGTGAGCACTTTACCATATCATCAGCCTTGTCTTAGATATTCACCTTGAAGTTCAAGATGAGCTTCACATGTGTCTTCACTTGCATTCTAGGTTCCTACCTCTTGAGCCTCCAGCACCTTGCCTAATCCTGCCCCTCGTAGACACAGATCATCGCCTTCTGGCTTTGCTAGACAATCTTCGCCTGGGAGCTCTGTCTCCCTTCACCACACTCGCCATGAACAATTCTCTCCTAAATATGTTTTGATATGCTTACCTTCTCCTTGTCAACCTACCAATAGCCAGGCTTTTTCTCGTTGGTCCTCACAATTCAGAGGAAATCCTATAAGCTGGACCCTTCTTGGCTTGTCACTTAAGCCATGCATCTTCTAAGTGCTCTCCTCCTTGCTTCCCTTTGGGCACAGTGCTTCTAGGCATTCGCCTCCTTTTAAACACCTGCCTCTATCGCACTCTACATTCCAGCGATTTTACAATTTTTTCTTGTTAGAGTACAATGTGTGCTACCCCGACTCTTGCTTAGCGCTCAAGCAATCTCAGGATCTTTAATTGTATATTTCAACAAAGGTGGCGGCAGAGTATCACTGCTTCTCTGTCAGCTAGCTATATTGAGACATCACCAGACAGCCTGAAATGCATTATTCCTCTAAACCCCGTTTATTCCCTGCCAAAGGAACATCATAGTGGACAGGTTGAGTCCACTAAAAAAAATTGTATATTGCCTTTGTGTACATAATTGCCTTAACACGCTCGATCGCCTTCACATAGAATTACATCTAGAGACTCAAGGATTTCACAGGCAAGTTCTCTATGCTCAAAGTTCCCATACTTAAAGTCTCCATAAGTAGACGCTCCATGGACTGAGTATCCACGCCAAGGTTTCCAAGAAAAAAGCCTTCACACGCAGAATCTTCATGTGCTGTCTCACACCAAAGTTTTCATATACAAAGTCTCCAAATGCAAAGTCCCCACACCAAAGATTCCATGCACAAGTCTCCATGGCTAGCCTCAAGGCAACTTCTTTGTCAGACCACTGTTCAGTGGCCCTTATTCATCTCGCTACTCCCCATGATTTCGCAAACCCTGAGAATAAGTTTATCAATATACTTTTCCCAATCCTTCTTAGCATACCAGTCCAGTCGGCCAACTAGTGGGATGACTGGGCTCTCAAACAAAGGAATGTAGTAGTTTAGGTTTGTGAGGAAAATTTGTCAATTGGAGGCGCTGACACTATAAAATTCGTCAGTGTTGATGAACTCAACCCTTTTCCCATCAAACAAAATGGATGATATGGTAGAGAATGGGAGGAAGACGACTCACCTTTTAAGAGTCCATCATAGAGACATCTGCTCCTCCTACCTTTCCTAGAGAAATGGATTCTGTCTTGTTTCTTTTTTCATCCCAACCTTGGCCATTCCAGGAGCTCTGCTACTCCTTTCAAACAAGAAGCCATCATCTAAGGTAACTGATCAACGTAGTTGCGTGTCTTCGGCAATCTTTCCCCACATATGTAAGGGTGACACGTACCAGGAGGAGGGGCTCATATCAAATTCATACGAAGCATCAAGTGGTAGAGGATTCAAATGATTTTATGCATGTTAGCAGCAGTCGGTCTTGTATGAGACTGAGTACTCTTACCATCGATCTGGATAAATGGTATTGCCTTATTTCCTATCCCTCTTCTGGAAGTTTTTACACTGCCTTGGAATTTGTCAACCCACCAGAGAGGTTATGGTGAACGAACTCTTCTAATACTAGCAGCATATGGCTGTAAGCACACCATCTCAACATGATTACAGAGACTGCTCTCGATGCACAAGGATTCCATTCACTAAAGTATTTCACACACAAGGACTCCATGTGTACTAAGTATTCCACTCCCAAGGATTCCATGTGGACTGTCTCCACATTCCCTAGATCACTGCTAAGTAATTTGTCAGCCCACTAGAAAGATCATGGTGAATGAAGTCACCCTAATACTAGTAGCATTAGGATATAGGCAACCATCTCAACACTGTCACAGTATCCGCTCTCCATACACTAGAGTTCTACGAGTAAAAGTATTCCACGACCAAGGATTCCGTGCGCATTGTCTCCATGTTCCCAGTCTCTACACACAAGGCTCTAATTTCATTTGATCCACGTGCAAGATCACCACCTGTACACACACTGAACGTGTACTGCCTTCCACGGTGGTCAATGAACAGGAGCATGGTGATGTCAATAAGCAGCATTATGATGTTGACAGCCAGTCTTATCTTTGACCCTTTCCTGACAGATCACCTGCTGACTGACACTCCTTGCATCTGAGATCCATGCACACCTGGGAAACAGCCTCATTGGTCTCCATATGCTTAGTCTCCATACCATCAATCTTCACACGATAGGAAATCACCAATTAGAACTTCATCAATTAGGACACCACGTGCTCAAACACTTAAGCTCATGCTTTGCTGTTGTAGATTGCCTTGCCCTTCTGGCTGGGCACGAGCTCTTGCAATCTTGCAGCCCGTTAGCTTACGATTTAGTGATCGCTATGTTTAAGTCTCAGGGCACTGGTCCCTTGCTTCTCAGCATTCTATGATGACATTTAAAGATCATCTTATGCTATGAGGCCAGTCTACATTACGAGTAACCCCCTCCAGCTCCGAGACCGGGCCATGGCCTTGGACTTCCCTACTCATCCTCATGTTTAAGTAGAAACAGGTAACTTTGCATAACCACTTGGAACACACTTATAATCATCAAGATTACTCATTGCATGGGTAATACCTTTCATTATGGGAAGAAATTTTGGCAAAATCCTTCTCCTTCTGGTATAGAGCACGATCGTGGGTGCCAGCCTTTTCCACTATCCTGAATGACCGATAAAGACAACTGATGCATATGCATTCGACTTCTTCTATCACCTCATCTTTTACTGTATCATCTTCTTCACCTGTTGTTGAACCTTAAAATGTGAAGCCTGCCACCCGGAAGAGAAAAAAGTAGTAGTCACCGAAGCTAAGGACAACAGATCAGACCTAGTCTTATGAGACATTGACCAATTCCAATACAAGTATTTGTGGGACGAGTACCGCTGTACCAACACCATATATACCCAGGTGTTTTGGTACTAGGTGGAGGAGTTCGCACTCCTGCTACCCATATTAGGTCTCGTACAAAATTAACTACAAGAGCTTCTGGTGCCGGGACATAATTGGGATGGTTAGGTGATGATGTGGATTCGAAGTACATAGATGCAACCATCAGTACATACTAAGAACATATCCACTTGGGATGACGATGCTAATATGTTTTCACCTCATATGAGAGGTAAGAGGTTTTGTATACAGAATGCTCCCTTTACCGGGAATACAGTTTGGTATGCAGTACTGGTCGGGATGTTGGCAGATGCCCTTCTCTCTCTCCTACCCCACAACACTTAAGTATCAGGGAAGCATCCACTTAAGAAAAGAATCCTGGTACATTTTTTACTCGTATGCAAGGCAAAAGGTTTCATATCAAGAATATTTCCTTCTTGGAGAATATGTTTCAGTATATGGTACAGGTGTTCACATGCCTGCTATCACTGCTTGGTTTTGTACAAGACCCATATTCCAGATGATAGCTGTTGTCATTATCCCCTCTCTCTTTGGAGAGTTACAGAAACGACAACCCAGCATAAAATGATTGAAAATGTAATAATGTTAACAGACTGTGTCATCCCAGCTGATCAATCTGACAATATGATCTCTATACACACGATCTATATGATCTGTGTCTTCAATATCTACACAGGCTTCCTCTTACTCTGTCAACACTTCAAGAATAGAGTTGATATGAAAGCTCCAATTTCATATTATGCATGGCTGCTACTATAATTGCCCAAGTTGAACTTTACCTTTTCTTGTTGTTTTTTCTTTTTTTCATAAACTCTGATTATTACTGCTGTTCTTCCTTTATATTATTTTGTTTAGAAAATAATAGTATGCTCGAGTTTAAGGTTAAACAAATGTCTATTATATTGATCGTTAGAGTATGAAGTTAAATATGCCAGTTACTCTAATGGATAATCGTAACAAAGTGGCTTGATGTATCAAATTAATTATCATAATTCTGGTTATGATTTCAAGAAGAAGAGCATTTGGAGTACAACTATTTTACTTTTCTTTCAGATGTGTTTGTTTATCTGCACCTTTAAAATCCAAAAGACGAAGCCTGTAAGCAGAAAACTTTTAAGTTACCAACTGGATTCCCCTAATAACATGGGAAGATGGAAGCTAAAGGAACGCCGATGACATAAGATTAAATTGATATCTATATCAAAGATGGTAACAGGGATGGAGGCTGTGAGATTCAACTGACATCAGTTTAAAGATAAGTTTCTATTTCTATTAAGTTTATTTTCAGTAAGTTACAACTAAGGATATAAAGTAGGTTATGAATATTTATGGAAGGTAACTTATGTACAGTGTACAATATACAGTAGTCTGGAATATACACTATCTGGAAAATTCCAGTATTGCAGAAATTCTCTTGAAATTGAGATTGTTTTCTATGGTCATAGATTTTGTCATTACTATATATTATTAGTTTTATGACTGTATATTATCAGGTCATTCTAGATATACAAATATTTATCAAAAGGTAAATTCTCAAAGTCTTATCAGTGACAGTAGCTAATGTAAGATTAGACGTACTGTATACAGTCATGGGTCATAGATTTAGAACATTCGGTCTTAGAGTCATAGATTGTCATATTTACTGAAGTTGTAGTATGATACTTGTTTAATAATTAATAATTGTAATATTGCCTTGGCAATTATAATATTTTTAGCCAAAGAGAAAAATATTGATTATTTGTAAGTCTAGGACTTCACTCCCCATACACCCAAAATTTAGTTATTCATATGCTGATTGATGTTTGAGGCGAGTCTAGCTGCCTAATTACTATGACAGGGTATATTTGATTGATATGATCATTTTTCTAGCACTAAACCTATGGAATTATTTACAACAACCCTTTGCGTAAGGTCTAGCACTTAATCTTGGAAAATAACGCAATAAATCATTAATTATTTTTGAAGTAACTTCTTTCATAAACGTTATCATTTCACCATCCCAAATGTAAGCAAGTTGTATGATCAAAAATAGGTTTAAAGAAAAATAATACAGTCTCTAATTAAGGTTTTAATTTCCAGATTTATTTAATCTCAATGTATAAATTATGATGGAAATTTGCCGTATTCCTTGCCTCCATCATAGATGGACTTTATTCATGTAGAAAAGAATGTAAATATACATAATGTATTCATATAAATGATACCTTATTGAGAGTGGCATTAGAGGTACCATGCAAAGTGTTATAAATATGATTACAGGTTAATTTTTCTGTTAGCAATGTGCACTGCTTTTTTTTCTGATATAAGAAGACATAACGAATTTTTAAACATTACGGGAAGTTTTTTTTTTTGCAAAGTAATTTTCTAAGAATCACGTACCAAAAATCTTAATCTGTAGTCAATCATCTTTATACTTATTTAAGATTTCATAAGAGAAGGATATATCAAATAAAAATGGCAATTGAGTAAGGTTGCTAATTTTTTTCTAAATAGTCTCAATGACATGCGTTGAAAAAAGTACTTCATAAGACTGGTCATAATTGAGATATACCTTGAAAAATATCTTGCAAGTGAAGATTACATTAACAAATTATTTGAATATTGAAATCTAGCATCTGCATAACTTGGGTCTTTCGTTAATGGAACATTTTACTAGTTCATGCTAGTCAATTATAAAAATATAGTGAGTATGATAATTAGTTATTTGATATTAAGGAATTAATTACTTCCATATTGAGAAGTCAGGAGTTTTCTAGTATTCTAAATATTGCTCCTTCAATTACTTTAAACATTCATTATAATTTCTAGGCAGTTTTGTGTATATCAGTTGATGCCCTAATTTGCCTTTGTTAAAGATGATTTCCATCTCAGAGCGCTAATTTTAGCAAACTCAAAAATTAAATTGCTTTTGTTTACCGATGTATATAAAATCTAGATTATTTTAGATAACACAATAGAATATTTTTATGAACTGAATCTATTAAACGCATGTGTGCCTGTGTTTATTGATTTTCATGAAAGAAGAGCTATAAAAAGCATAATTATTTTTGTTATAATCTGATCTAATAGCAGTTTTTATGATATTTAATTAGGTTTGAGTTCATATATCAAAGCGTCTTATTTTCATAAATTGTAAGAGGAGATATTCATGAGATATTTTTTTTCCAGGATAAAGGTGGTCACTTCCTTGAGATTAACAAGATATAATAGTGATGTTCATTGATCACAAGAAACATCTGGTGCTCATCTGTGCAAAAGGAATTTAGGATCTATGACCTCAAGAAAAAAAGTCAAGCCATGGCTTTAGTTGTGGGGATAGTTAATATTTTTTCAAAGCTATTGTGTAGATCTGTTTACAATGAGGCTCTAAGTACCTTTGATATTTCCAAACTAAGCTGTTAAAGTTGCCTGTTAACATTCAACTGCAAAAGTAATATTTTTCAGTCATTTCTAGAATCTGTTGTCTGTGCCATAGAGTCTGCTTTTTACTTAATACTGATTAAGTTTTAACTATCGTAAATGAAACAGTCAGTTTGTCATTTGAGAATTTCAGGAAATAACAAAACGTAAAATTAAGTTATACTTAACTCAAAACTTGAAATATCATTGAATCATAACTTGAACAGTTTTGATCACCATCTTAGTCTTTTGATATCTTGTGTCATACTAAATTTACTAGAAGCCTCAATATTAAATCACACTATTGCTAATTTATTGTCATATGTAAAAAAAAAATTACTTAAATTATTTCTTTATGGTACTAATTAAGCGTATAAGAATGTTATAATGCCTAATTTCATTAGGACTTTAGAAAAAGGTTATATAATTTTCAGTTGTGCCGCTTAATTATAATTTAATTGGACCACGCTTCTTGCAAGTGGACCATTCTTCTAAGCACATTTGTACGTTTGTACTTCAAGATTCACAGCTATAATTTCTATCTAGTATTTGATGTGACAAACACATGATCATTGTGCTATTGTAAATCAGATAACATATAAAAGGTGAGATCCTAAATATTTCCACAACTCAAGATATTTGATCTGGACTACTTAGTACATTCTTGTGATCGAAAGTTCAATTGATCACCAGTTTCTCACTAAGGTGAGGACCTACTGGATGAGGATCTTTCTTGGATTAGGATCTTTCTTTAAACAGTGATGTCTATTCTTCATTGTATGTCTATGATATAATAGTCTTGGTGTCATCTGTGGATATTGGACTATGGCTGATAGATTAGAAAGTTACTTGACAATTCGGGGTTTTATACTCTGTGTTTTTGCTTATGATATCATAAATCTCTATTTCTATCCTTACCTTCCCCTAAGCCTCCCTATTCTGTAAATATGTGTTCCTCATTAAGCGTTGCCTTTAATTACAGCACATATTTACCTTGATATTAAACCTATGGCGATTATTATTCTTTTTCAGAGTTCTATTTTTCGAAGTTCTCTGCTTCCAATAGATGCTGCATTTTTTTTTTTTTTTTTTTTTTTTTTTTTGAATAACCAAGTTTCAACAGCAGTAGTTAAATTCCACTTTTTCTGCTCTGATTGATGTGAAGCTTGCTTATGGTTTTGAATAATCTAGAGCATTGTGCATGATATACATTATTTCTTTAGATCATAATTCTCACCTTATGTTATTGACAGGTTTAAGCGTAGGATGGTAAACATAACTAAGCTATCAAGTCTGTTTTTAAAAACTGATTATATATGAAGGTTCTTGCCAAAGGCTGTTATTTTATCATTAAGTAATTGTTGATGAGTTGGAAATGCTAGCGTTCTTAAGGAGTTAGTCTTTCTACAAAATCAAAAAAATATCTAGTTTGGAAATTTGTTCCAAATCAAGTCTTGAAATTTGATCATTTTAATTTTCTTAAAATCTCTCTATCTCTTCATGATAGGTTTATTAGGTTTTATTATATGGAAAATATGGATGTCATTTGGAGATGTAATAATGATTTCACGGCTTAGTTTCCTTCATCATCATCATCATCTCCTATGCCAATTGACGCAAAGGGCCTCAAGAGGATTTATGGGCTAGATTCATCAAAGGATACCCAGTTTTTTTAAGGCTTCCTGTTTGTCTTCCTTTTAAGGGATAGTTAAAATAATTTTGCTCTGTTGGTTACTGGAGGAAAATTTTGAAATTGAATTTGATTTTAGAATATATCTATATATCTGGAGAATAAAATGGTTTTATAAAATCAGTAGTTGCCGATAACTAATGGTTATTGGTAATAATTTCTCATGTTGGTTTCGTGTGATGATCACCGTAAGGACACCAGTATACCTGTGCCTTTCTTCTTATTTGAGAATCTTACTATTAATTGTAAACATTAAGAAAATTATGTACATATTCATGATCTTTTCATATCAATTAAAAAGATTGTACCTCATACTTAATTTTGTAATGTTTTACAAGACTTTTCTAGTTTTCAGGATTATGCCTGACTTAAGAATTATTTTAGGCCGTTGTAGGTGACAGTTCTAAAAGGGTTAGTTTGGTTTTAGGAGATTTAAGATTTTTCCTCGACTATTTTTTTTTTTTTTTTTTTTTTTGTGAGGGGTTGATAAGTCCCGGTTTAAATTATCTCTTAGAGTAAATTCTGATATCCTGTGTGTTATCCCTTGAGTATAATCATTTATTTTGGGCATTGCTTGTTCTAGGGAGTTGTTTGTGATTGTGAATTTCAGATAATTCTGTTTTAAAGATATAGTTGTTGGTTACTTAAGGATATAAAGGGCTTTCTTTAGTATTCGAGCTTTTATGGACATTTTCTGTTTAAAAAAAAATCGTGCTGAGTTCTCACTGTTATATAAATTTTTCCCGAGAAAAGATTTATTAGGCAATAGCATGATTTACCAAGCTTTCGTGATTATCGCCTAAGTTCAGATATCATTAAAACTTCTGTCGTGGCATTCTTTGGTCTAGGGAGTTATTTGAGGATACTCATATACATATGCACTAATCTGGGAAACCTTAATATATGGAATTATTCAAGGAGTTTCTTGATTGAATAAGCTATCTGGGACACTCATTTGAATGACCAGTTTTCAGTATTCTCTCGTTTGTGAATTTTTGTAGTACATATTGGTTTGTTCAGGACTACTGTGAGGTTATTTGGACCCTATTCCTTGGACTATTCAGTTATTCTAAAACCTTTTTTGTCCTTCAAGTTATTCTGGACACTCATCTCAAGTGTTATTTAGAACACTTCTGGGGAGTTCTCTTTAGGACTCATTTGATGTTGAAGTTATCTGGGACACTCATTGGTCCTAACTTATTTGGAGAACTATATTGCCCATGGAATTATTTACCGCAATCCTTTGTGTATGGCCTAAGGAGCCATTTTGTGCATTCATTTGGTTGATTATTTCTTATCCCTCATTGTTTTCTTGTTTCTATTCACGTAATTAATTGTTTCATTTTGTTTCAGCCACTCTTGTTTTCAAGAGAGCATTTGGTACTCACTTCCTCTACAGCTTTCTTGTCAATCTTTAGACTCCAGAGTTATCTGACGTTGCTCTGGGAATTAAGGTCTAATCAGTAAAATATTTGTAATTAGTAGATTTAATATTTATACATATTGCTAATAATTTTGCTTTTATTTCTTCTGGATATTTAAAAGAGAACTTCTGTATCAATGGAATTCAAGGTATATTATTCACATGTAGCCCCTCAAGTTTTTCTTCCTAAGCTATTAACCAAACGATCATGCAGTTAGTGAGAGATTTGCTTCACCCCCTTTTGTTTCTTATATAAAAAAAATATTAAAAGCATATTATCCTGTAAATTTCTTGAATATTGCTACGGTGAAACCATGTTCAATTATTAACTATTTTTTTCCCTGTATTAAAAAGGGTGTATTCCCTTTTTACAATTCTATGTTTTCTAAGGATGAAAACAAACTAGAAATCGTCTTTTGATTTATATATTATGGATAAAGAATAGTATGGTATCTTAAGTTTCTTATTTTTTTAAGTTTTATCCATTCTTAAATATTAGTTATATTTCGTCCCGATACTCGTTTTCCTTTGACCTTTTTGTACTGCTTTGAAAGTCTCTCTCTCTCTCTCTCTCTCTCTCTCTCTCTCTCTCTCTCTCTCTCTCTCTCTCTCTCTCTCTACTTTGAAGTGAGAAATAAGTAAGAGAGAGGATGGATATTGAAACTTAATCGATTAAATGTAATGAAATATAGGTAATTGAAGATTCGTTGAACTAGAAGATTATAAAATATCAGTTGGGGAGACTAAAATGTCATGGGATTTAAGTTACTGGAAGATTTGATATAAAATCAAATATATTATCTTCATAGGGGCGTAGTGCCATCAGTGTACCTCAAGTGGTGCATTGTAGGCATTGCTTAATGGATTTTGCAACGTTCCTTCTGACCCAACCTTCACTCACACGTTCCTTCTGACACTACCTGCACTTACACAATCCCTCTGACCCTATCTGCACGGGCACACTCCTGACCCTACCTCTATTTACATTTTCCTTCTAGCGATACCTACGCTTACACATTCCTTCTAGCCTTGCCTGCACTTATACATTCCTTCTGACCTTATTTGTACTTATACGTTCCCCTTGACCTTACCTATACTTGTCTGGTTCTTCTGACACTACCTGCCCTTGTACGTTCCTTCTGACACTACATGCACTTGCACGTTCCTTCTGACACTACTTGCACTTGCACGTTCCTCCAGACATTACCTGCTCTTGCACGTTCTTTCTGATCCTATCTGCACTTACACATTCCCTCTGACCTCACCTGGACTAGCACATTCCTTCTGACCCTATGTAAACTTACACGTTCCGTCTGTCCTTACCTGCACTTACATGTTACTTCCGACCTTACATGCACTTGCACGTTCCTTCTGACCTTACCTGCACTTTCACATTTCTTTTGACCCTCCTACATGTACACGTTCCTTCATACCTTACTTGCTATTACATGTTTCTTTTGACCCTACCTGTACTTGTTCCTTCTAACCCTCCTGCACTTTCACGTTCTCTCTACTTTAACTCCATTCCCGGTTCCTTTCTTCCATTTTCTGTTCAATCTCTCATCTCTTACTACAGTGTAACTGCAGGGTTATTTCCAAGTTGCAGTTAGGCACGGGCATGGTCCCTCAGCCCACAGGGATGAATTTTATAGGTAAAAATACTAAAGCCAATCCTAATGTAATATGAACTAAGGATGATTAGCATTGTAAAAGAATGTTGGTGAATGAAAGAATCGGCTTCGGTATATCGGTGACTGGAAGTATAAAATATAGAATATGTAAGTATACGAATAATGAAGAACATGTCATAAAATGAATTAGAGTTCATCTTATCTTTGAATGAAAATGTGTTCGTAGTAAAGATTAATTATATTAACGGTTATAAGTTCAGGTTGATATAGATTTAATGGAAACTTATTTTTGATAAAGTGTTCGTAATATTTTGGTAAATAGATATAAGCTATGAAAGGTAGTAAAGTTAACTCTTAAAACTTTGATAGTTTGTTTATGAATCAGCATCTGTAGACCTCTTGCATGATATAAAAGAATCTAAATGGGGTTATCGTTGACTGATAGAAAGAATCTCTTTGTTAATAATAGGAGTTTTATAAGATAGCCTTAGTAAACAGCTGATTACTGAAGAAAAAACCGTAGGCAGTGAAATACATAGATACATATTTCAATTTCTTGGACCAATAAACCCGTTGAGTGAAGTGTTTCTGTTTGGCTAAAGGGAGGGAGGAAAATTTAGAATCATTTGCTTGTGTAGATGAAAGTGAATTTGTGGTTATAAAATAGATAGGATATAAACTATGTATTTTAATGGTCACGCCAATTTAAGGAAACTCGCTTCAATTTCCAGGTACTCAAATCAATCTAGTAATTCTCTCTCTCTCTCTCTCTCTCTCTCTCTCTCTATCTCTCTCTCTCTCTCTCTCTCTCTCTCTCTCTCTCTCTCTCTCTCTCTCTCTCTCTCTCTCTCTCTCTCTGCTGCATAAATATACCTTGAATATTAACACTAATTGATAAAAGTAATGGAAGATTTTGTGGAGATTTTCCAATACGGTTTAATTATGAAGAAGTTCTCTTTTATTTGAACTTGATACTTTCTTCCAATTTCAGATCTCCCACTCCCCATCCTTGATCCTTCCTTATCCCAAACTTGGAAATGTTATAAAAAAAAGCAAATACTCTCGCCTCATATGGCTGATGAGTCTCCCACTGGTCCCCTACTCTTTCAGTGTCAGCATTTGCCAGTTTATTCCTCACCAGAAAAAGGGCTAAAAGGTCCATGAGGTAGATCCTGCTCTTAACTAGAGTAATCACTTGTTCTGTTAGACTGTTATTTTATTCCCCATATACAGAGCTTGTTCATTCTTTTACTGGTATCTTGAGAGCTCAAACTCAATGTGTTTGCTTGAATATATTGTACTTGTCAAAGGCCGACAGCCTGTCTTGGTAAACATTTTGGATTTTAGTCTGCTTATTTATCCAGCTGTCTTTTCAGCGTAGGTTTTATTCTGACACCTAAAGTCATGAAAATTTGTCTTCTGTTGTGACATTGTTAATTTGCTCTAAGTCCTCAAATTTTTTAAGTTGTTATTGATTATTTAAATTCAAAATTTTGAGATAAAGTTTTTTATTCAAATCAAGTATTTCAGAATGTTCAAGAAGATTACATTGTAGGAGGCTATAATGTCAAATGTACAGGTTATGGTAATATTTTCATTTCTATCAAATTTTTATGCACTTGTGTTAATGAAAAAAAATATCAAATATGTTATGAACTGTGTGATGTAAGTAGTGGAAATTCTATCTAATGTAAAAGGATTGTGATACAATGTGCTTCAGACATGTTTATGCTCTTTTTGAAGTTAATGTGTAATCAGTGGTAACTATTACTATTCATTCTTTTTTCTCAAAACGTGAAGTTAAAGTATAATAAAAACATTAAAGATTAATGATAAGTGTACTTAACGTAAGTGTTTCAAGGAATTATGGTAAGAGGGTCATTTTGAAGTCTTGCATTTCCGAGCTTTCTATTATGGCGAGATACCTGGGCTCTCTGAAAAGGTGCACAGCTCGGTTCATAAATTCCATTTTGTCTCTTGTCTCGTGTCGTTTGTGCCCATGACATAAAGGAGGGATAAATAACACTTTAATCATCTTTACACTAATTGTGTAATAAGTTCTTGAATAAGTTGTCGTTGATGCAAAAGCTGTCCAGATGTGTGTATGTGTGTGTTTGTGTTGCTTAAG
Source organism: Palaemon carinicauda (assembly GCF_036898095.1). Classification (NCBI taxonomy): domain Eukaryota; kingdom Metazoa; phylum Arthropoda; class Malacostraca; order Decapoda; family Palaemonidae; genus Palaemon; species Palaemon carinicauda. The sequence continues at coordinate 102,285,876 of NC_090744.1, forward strand.
GGGTAGGATAACTAATTTGGTATGAGAAATACTTTTATAAAATTTTGATAAGGTATCTAGTCATGTTTTTTAAGTGCGAAGTTTCCAGAATTTTAGTTCAGTAAACTGGTCAAGGTATGAAAGTTCCATTTCCATAAAAGTGTTTTGTTCACTTATCCTAACCGGTTTTTAAAGATGCATTAATTTCTGGTAGCTTTTTGGTTAATGCAATACTGATGTGCAGAAATATTCCTGTCTTTAAACAGTATCCTTCCTTGAGGAAAATTCATAACGTTGTAAGAATTTATTTGGTATTTTCTACCTGCAAGGTTCACAATAGTTTAAATGTACTCAAAAGTTCGGTAATTCCCTAAATAATGATCATTAATAATTTGCTTTATTCATTTCTTGAATCTTTTTTAATTCCTTACCTATCTTTATAGATAGATATATTGACGATGTATAGATTTTGTAAGATTATTAGATTATATACTGGTTCGTGGGCAGATTCATGTTTTGCATTTTTCTTTTTTTTTCTTTTTTTTTAGTTTTTGTTTGTTTGTGAGACTGTTAGGCCTTTTGCCCAGCTTTTCTTTCAATTCGTTATATAAATTATATAATTTCTTTATATCTTATTTAAAACTAGTTTGAACTTAGACTAAATTGTTATGATCAATATACCTCACATTCAACGTAACCGTATTCAGTATTTGTAATGAATAACTTATCAAAAAAGGAAGGAGGATGATTATAGAGATCTCTAACGAAACTAATGAAATGAAAAATTTTACAAATTGATATATTGAAAGAGGGTACAATTTGAAATGTTGCAGTCCAATATTAAAGGTTATGCCTTTCAATGCCTCTTAAAGTCTTTATCTACCACTAGTGACCTTGTAAATAATTATTTCTGTGCCCACACCCATCGAGGTTTAGTTTTTGCCCTCTAGGGGGGAGGGGGGAGGTCATCAGAGCTCACTCGGGCTAGAGTACCATCAGTATTGAATGGAGAACTATAAGATTAGTTTAAAAATGATTAATGGAACCCCAAAAGTAATGTAAATAAATTATGGGAAATTTGATATTGCATAACCATGCTACCTTGGTGTTACTTTTTTGTTCCATCTCTCTCTCTCTCTCTCTCTCTCTCTCTCTCTCTCTCTCTCTCTCTCTCTCTCTCTCTCTCTCTCTCTCTCTCTCAGTTGTTGTGCAAGTATTGAGTGACTGGTGCGAGATTCTTGTGAGATTCTTATGGAGAATAGGTCGTTATTCTGCATATTTCCCTTCAATAAATCATGTCCCAAGGGGGAAAAGGGAAATACGTTTTTTTTGTCAGCATTTCCGTAGATGAATCAGACAAAGATTTTTAGTTACAGCTTTTCATGTTGATGTATACGAATCAGGATTGTAGGTTTTTCATATAGAATTAGGGTAGTTTTTGCATTGTAATTTACGTATAGTAGCTTTTGAAGAAAATTCCTTTAATCACGTAATAAGGTGAAAAAATCCTCTATCCATTTAGTAATCACAGCGTTCAAACTTTGAAGTTTCCTGTTAAAAAAAAAAAAAAAAAAAAAAATTCCCCAAGATTGTAGACTCCTCAGCTTCAGACGAAATAAAGAAAAAAAATAACAATTTTAAGTTTTTGAAATAGCTCGTGTTAGAAACTCAAAATATACTATCGAGTAAAAAAAAAGGGACATTTGAAGTTTTAGTATATTCTAAATTTGAGTTTTATTTTAACATAGCTACGTTTCTAAGTTATAAGTTTAGCTTTTGATATGACTTTACAAAAAAAAATAGTTTTCAAAAATAAAATCTTTTCTCTATTTTGAAGTTTTTAAGTATTAATTGTGTGATTTGCTAGACTAAGTTGAAAATCATATAAATAAGCAAATAAATATATATATATATTATATATATATATATATATATATATATATATATATATATATATATATATATATATATATATATATATATATATATATATATATATATATGTATATATATATATATATATATATATATATATATATATATATATATATATATATATATATATATATAACAGTAATTAACTTATATAGAAGTTATACTTACTGGTCCTGTGATTCTCTATTACGATTTTTTCTCTTGTTATTTAGTCTGAATTAAATAGTGTAATGAACTCATCTTCCTTAATTATTATCATCTTGGTGAGCTATTGAGTGTTATAGAAAATTAAGTATTTAATATTTTGAAGATATATTTATTTACGTTAGTAATTTTAATTACATTACATTGAAAGGTATTTATGAGCTGAAAGACGTTCGTGTTCCTAACAATGCTAAAATCATAAGTCATTTAATATCGTTTAGTCTTTTGCCTGTTTTCAGTAGAAAATATCGCCTTCTATTAAATACTAAAATATTGTAATTAATTGAAATAGTTTCCTCATATCTATATTGACCGTAACTTGTAGTGATATGTTAAGTAACACAGGACCAGGTTACCATAAGTTATAAAGAATCATCTCCTTTGTTTATTGGCTGAGGATACATTAGTAAGGCAATATATGCTCGTGATAGTGAGGGATTATGAGCAGAGGACAATAAAAGAATTATAAGAATAGAGTGTATTATAAATAGTTATTAGATGGTGAGTATATTAGGAGCTTATATGCTGGGGATAGTAGACTGTATTAAAGGATTATAGGCTAAGGATAGTAAATTGAAGGATTATTAGGTGAAGATAGTATCTAGTGGGGTTGACCTTATTTAATTCTATAGGCGTATTCAAAATAATCCTATTCTAGAAGGATTTAATATTATGGGGCATTAGCTGTAGGCCTATGTTTGTTATTAGGAGTTATATTAACTATGAAATAAAACTTAAGCCACCACAAACTGTAGGTAAATATTCAACTGAAATCATATATTTTCATAACGTATATCGGAATGTACAAATTAACATTTGTTTTAGTAATGCATATATAAAATCAATATTATTTTGTTTGGAGTTGTGTCGTTAGCTTTATATAGCGTATCGGGTTAAACTTGCTTTCTAAGGGTTTGCATTTGAGAACTTTATTACACAGCTAAAGTGATTCAGGTGTCCACGTGTAAGATGAATGCGTACTTCGGTCCGATCTGACTGTCTGCTGGGAGGAGTAGCAAGGATGGTCAGGGCAGTAGTCTTGCACGGCTCTTCTCTTTTACCCGACTCAATTATGTGCATTAAAAGGGACGAGACAGGGAGGCACCTTGGCATTTGTGAATCTTGTCTGCTTTTCAGAGAGCTTCAGGTGTCTGTAGTAATGGATCGTTCTGAAATTGCACAATAAGGCTTGGAAATGATTCTATTGCTTGTTTTAGATATTCTATTTGTTTTCTGTTCTAGAAATATTTTGTCCAAATGTATAACGTAACTATAATTGCAAGAATCTGCCTTATAGTAATGTAATTAATGTTATAGATGTTTTACCCTTTAACTTCCGGAGACCGTCAAACTATTCCGGGAGTCTTTAAATTGCAATCCTGTTATCATTGTTTATAAAATTATTAGTAAAAAATAAATAAAAAAAAGAAGGAAAAGGAAAGCATTCAAGGGCCTAGTAACATTGATTTATCAGAAGAAAACGTTGCATTAAGTTTCTGGTTACTAGGTGGGACAGGGGATGGCCTTGGTGGGCTTTCCATTTTCTTCATTTTTATTAATAATTTTACTCCTCTATTATAGAAAGCACTACTTACTTACACAATCATTAAATATGTAACCTCATATGCTGAGCTTTAAACGCAACCACAATTTCTAATAAAAGAAAACGGACACTGGTAAGATAAACAAAGAAAACGGGTTTGTCATTCTGTGAACACACTATTGGATGAAGGGAGACTCGCTTAGGAGTCTTTCTTGGTCGAATCGTGAGCTTAATATATGACAAACCAAGTTTTCTTTGAATCTATAGTGTTTAAAGCTTTTAGAAAATGGGGCTTCATAAATTTGATATACATTTCATTGACCAGTGTTTTTATTTCAATTATATAACATTGAAACCTGTCCTATGTTTGATATTTAATCCTCTACAATAAAAGTCTTAAACGAATTTTAATGTTTTTCTACTGCCAATATTGCCTCCTAATCAAGTACATAATTAGGTATACTTTTTAGAGCGAAATACGAGGCTTTTGAGGAGTATTAACTAATGGAAATAACAAGGCTATTATCATCATGACTTTAGTCAGGAAAAACCTACTTAAGTTACAGTTGAATTAAGAAGTGAACTTTGGTCTAAAACGAGATGCTGAGACACAGTCGGCCATCTTGACTTGGTACTTTGTATTAATTAAACACTGGTACTGCTGCTCTCATACCCCAGTGGGGGGTGAACGAACTCTGTATGTGGGGGGTCAATAACAGTCCAAGCGGACAAGTGACTAGTTCAGAGAGAGGACTATTACATGAGCCTTTTGGCCTATTTTAGTGAGGAATAAGGCATTTTCTGGTGCTAGAAGGGGCAGGGGGTCGTTTAGGGAGAACACTCGGTCATATGAGGTTTACTACAGGGAGAACACTCCCAGTCATTACGTTTTCTTTTTTATTTTCCTAGTTGTCATCCCGTTTTCTTTTTATTTACTATTCAAAGTTTTCTTTAAATGAATTGGGGAGACTTTAATAAAAAGTGGAATAACTTTTATGCATTTTATTTATGGTAATCCAAGGTTGCTACAAAGTTTATGGTAAAAATGTACAACAATAAATAGCATAAAACAATATTTCAAAAGTTAAAATATATATATGAATATTTTGTTGCAAAACGTGGGGTCTACTTAAAGTACCGTTGCATACGAAAAATTGTATGGACGAAAATACTAAGATACAAGAGCTTGAGTATTGAACGACTATGGAAAAAGTGACATAACACTAGTAGTAGCATAACTACTTATATTGAATCGAGTTAGATGACCAATATTTTGACGTTAGTAATATGGTCTTTACTGATTACTAGTCATAACTCGGTTGAATTATAGAAAGAGTTGTTAACGGTTCATTCATCATATTGAGTACAAGACATTCGAATTGATAATTAGAATCGGCTTCATCCATAACGGAAATGAGATGTCTTGGGTAATCCTGGGTTTTAGCAATGGAAGACTAATTCTTAACCCCTATAACAAATGGTAGAGCCTACGATTTTGTTCATTTTCAAAATTGATATCGATAGATAAGACTGGTTTTACATAAGAGCTCGACTCCGAAAATCTACTGCTCAGTAAACTAGTCACAGAAATGCTCCATTTGACCCACTAAGGCATGCAGTCTCTCTATGACTGCCATTGGTATCAATATTACCAATAATGTGAGCCTGTGCAAATAAAATTAAGCTTTTAAGGAAATAGTATACTGAACAAAGGTTGCTCCGAGTATATCTCTCTCATACAAGACTAGACTTGCCTTTCTATGAAAGTTTTGAGAAATTAACAAAATCATAGGCTTAAGCATCTCTTATGGGAATAGTAAGAAATGAACCCCTTTGCTAAACCCAATATTGCTCAATTTACGATGTCTCATATCCGTTATGAATAGAGGAACTGATTTTAATCAGCTGTGCAAATGTCTTATTACCGATATCATGAATGAACCTTTCCCAGCTCTTACTATTATGAACATACGATATGACTTAAGTATTCAGTAAAGCCCATATTACTAAAGTCAAAATATTGGCCATATACCTTTACTCATTCATTATATGTAGTTATACTAATAGCAGTGGCATGTCACATTTTTTTTTAAATTATCATTCAAGACTCAAACTCTTGTATATTAAAGTATTTTCGTCCATACCAATTCTTCTTATGCAATAGATCTTATCAAATAGCTCCCTATTATTTACAACAAATATTTGAAATAATCATTCTAAACAATGTACAGTTATGATTTATACAATCATCTCAAGTATCAACTGAGTTTTAATTATTAACATTTGTATCAATAAAATCCTGAATGACGAAACAGTATCTTATTGTATATAAAAGCAACTGGTTTTAAGCATTTGATATCCGCTTTGTTACCTAAATGGGAAGAAACATAGTATCTTATTGTAAATAAAAAGCAATTGGTTTTAAGCCATTAATATCTGCTTTGGTACCCAAATGTGAAAAACCCATAAACTACCACTTTCAATTCATATCCTATTCATGTGAAGTTATTTTCATAGATTTTCAAAGGAATTCTACCTATAAAAGCAATGTTGGTGCGTTTGAAAGATACAATCCATATTTCTATGACAAATGAAATTTTAAGCCAAAAAATTACCTTCTAAATCCGTAAATGTTGTAATTTTAAAATTACCACCCTTTAAGATACCCCTTTAAAATTCTACGTTAGAAAGAATATCGCAGGCATTGACTAAATTGCTTCAAGAAACTCATAATGGTTCTTTTTTTAGCTTCCCTAAAGGTAATTATTTCTCTCATTGCCCTAAATAATACACCACCACCTGAAATTTTTTTTCTTCCCTCAAAAGCATTGCCTTAGGTGAAATTCCTCCATTCCTAAATCCCCCAGTTTAGCTTACTTATCAAGAGCCAGATGTGTCTGAGCATTCTCTCTACTAAATATTAACCTTAACCCTTTCATTGGGTAGGTTATTTGTACCTACTCTTAAGCCTTTCAGGAATTATCTTGATATTTTACACAAACCCCTTTAAGAACATCCACTTTAAGAGATATTCCGTGAATGTTGATTTAAAAATACCTCACTGATGGTCTTCTCTTAAGACTATAATTGAAAAACTAATGCTTCCTTGGAACTCAAATCTAAATACTATTGCTTTAATAAAAACTTTTATAAATCTAATAGTTAAATACTCCAACCTATACCTTATCAACTATATAGGCTATATTCTATAGTAGAGCACGAGACGGTTAATTGCATCTCTTATATGAAGAATATGCAATGCTTAAAACCAGTCAATAGATTTTATCCTTTTAGTAACAATTTCGTCATTCTAATGATTTAAAAAACAAATGTTCGTACATTGGATTGATGAAAATAGAATAAATGGGATTTCCAACTGCAAATAAGCATTTATAATGTTATATATGACCAGAATAATTAAGATATTTATATTTTTTTGTTTAACTATATAATTTAATGAAAATTACTAACAAGTATTTGATATGAAACTGTTGGATTAAACTCACAAAGACCTTGTGGAATATATTTCTAAACAGTCTAACTTATTTTAAAGCATTTATTTATTGTGAATTTAACCTTGAGAGAGAGAGAGAGAGAGAGAGAGAGAGAGAGAGAGAGAGAGAGAGAGAGAGAGAGAGAGAGAGAGAGAGAGAGAGAGAGAGAAATTGTTAGCCTTCTAATTTTTACCATTATTATTCAAGAGCTTAAATACACTGATTCTCTTCAGGAATATCCATAATTATTATTCTATTTGAGATTGCCTATGCTTCCCTTTACACATGAATATATGATTAGTTGCTTGCACAATATGTAAACCTATTTAACAAATAATGAAATCTTTACAGAGCATACTTTGTTTCCTTTTGTTTAACAAATTCATGATCTATGCTACTTTGTTCTATTTTGCTTAATTGAAATATATAATCTATTCTACTGTGTTTTTTTTTTTTAACTGAAATATATGAAGAAATTAGGTTATTGTTCTCTTTTGTTTAACTGCAATATATAAAAAAACTATTCTACTTTCTCATTCGTTCAACTGAAATATATGTGTATATATATATATATATATATATATATATATATATATATATATATATATATATATATATATATATATATATATATATATATAAAACCATTCTACCGTGTTCTCATTCGTTTAACTGAAATGTATATAAAAAAATATTCTTTGTTATATGTTAACTTAAATATATATAAACTATATTTTACGTTCCTTTATTCTGATTGAAATATATATAAAACAAACTTTTGTTTAACTGAAATATATATAATACACTCTTTTAACTGAAATATATGTGTATATATATATATATATATATATATATATATATATATATATATATATATATATATATATATATATATATATATATATATATATATATAAAACCATTCTACCGTGTTCTCATTCGTTTAACTGAAATGTATATAAAAAAATATTCTTTGTTATATGTTAACTTAAATATATATAAACTATATTTTACGTTCCTTTATTCTGATTGAAATATATATAAAACAAACTTTTGTTTAACTGAAATATATATAATACACTCTTTTAACTGAAATATATAAAAAACCTATTCTAGTCCAGAACTTTTGATAAAATTTTCTGTTAAGCAAGATGCTAGTCATTAGAGCAAGGAGGAAGGAAATAGGACGGTTATTTCGCAACATTAAGCCAAATTTATCAATTACTTTTGTTTACTTCTCTTATATAGTTATAATAACAATAATTTTACATGATTTGATTTTTAAAATATCAGCTACTTCGACCTACCCCCAAAGATGTGACTGAACAGCAATGGCAAGATGTTGCTAATGTGATAGTCGATTTTTTTTGTCATGTAGCACATCTAAGAAATCTGCTTAAACCTTTCAAGAGAATATATGCCTAGCTTTGGCGTTGTGTAAGAGAAAATTCAAATATAGTTGCTAATGATTAGAGAACAGTTTTGAAAGAGACACATCAAAGTAGTATATACATAGACAAAGATGAAATGCTAGTTAAGATAACTAGATGTAGGTTATATTCACATGCAATTAATGTACTTTAACTCCATATTGTCGAATAAATTTGATTATCTTGCAAAAAGATTAATATCAATTTCCCTTCAGTCACATTTAGTTAACTTGTTTACAGTACTTTACAAAATTTTAAACACTGATACAATCTATATGTTAACAGGTCTAGAGGAAATTGACAGATGATTTAACAACTAGATAAGGAGTGCGACTCACGACTGGTTGGACTCTTGGAAATTCAGATTATATCACTTTTGACTAGGAGAACGTCTATATTTCATGTTTCAAAGTTTTATTAATGAAAACTACTAGTTTTATTCCTGGGAAGTCCTTTTCGCATATTAGTGCAAGCATGTCGGGCCCCGCACGCAACTAATTCCTGATATATGCAGTTATTTACTTCATTTTTATTACAAACAGGAAAATTTTGTTTTCGTTTACCATGAAAAGCGAGATTCTCATTTTTTATAATGATAGGGTACGCGTCATCCGTTTTCTTTCATTAATAGGGAATCTATATTCTTATAATCTATCGTGTTAAATAAAATTAAGCTAAAATGTTATGTTCATATATAATAAAGTCTAGTCAGTCTATCTTTAGAAAAACTTTGAAGATCGTTTTCTCAAAACTTGAAATTTTCGAATAAGTATTGCATATATATTTTCCGTATTGATCGATTTTTTTTTTTTTTTTTTTTTTTTTGCAATTAAAGCATGGAACGACGGGAAATTTTATTGGCTACAGTCTGGATAATCACTTTTATGAAAATCGAAAAACTTTCCCATGAAAAATGTCTCGACTCAATTTGCCTCCTATACATTGTTAAAATACATCAAATTAAAATTTTATAGAAAAAAAAATAAATCTCTTTCCAGATTTATTCATTAGATCGAGAAACAAAAGAATTATTTAGGGTTTCAAGCCAAATTGTACCCATCAAATAAAAAAAATAATTGTTTCAATTTGGCCGAGTCGCACTCCATTAGTCTCAATTGGTTGTTAATATTCAATTTCCTCCTTTTTGGAAAACATTAACAATATTACATAATATATCACTCCATTTATCATTGCCTACAATAATGCCGGTTAATCATTTCCAGAGGTATTAGGATTTCATTATCATTTGGTATATTTGAATTCACTGCCAACTAGTTCCCAGGCGTCTAAACGAATGATTGAAGCTTATCATCAAATAATAATTAGGAAATTCTAATCTGAACTTGAATAATGAAGCAAGTCGGACAGTGGTTGTTCTGGACCCAATTAAGTAAAATTCGAGTGTTTAGAATAGAAAAAATTCCATAACGTACTTTTCACATAAAATTAAATACTAACTTTAATTAGTTTGAAGTGCACTGAGTTTTTAAAGACTATAGAGAATAAAATACTTTTTACTAGTGATTAAAAGTATATAGATTAGATGATTAAATTCTTAGCTTCATTAAATAAAGACACTTTGATAAACTTGAAATAATCTGGCAATATCGTTGTTGTAAAAAATTTATATTAGATGTCTACTGTAACTTTACTTTTTACATCTTCAGTTGATGAAATATTGTTATAAGAATTTATATTAGATTATTTACAGTAACTTTATTAATTTCTATATCTTCAAGTTAATGTTTGCTTTAAACCTATGGGATATAAATGGAGTGACCATCATAACACACAACGCCTAAACTCTCAATAACTCTGGTCAATTGAACATTTCAAGATACTAATAGTTCTGTAATAGTATTTCTCATAAGGACATTTTAATAGCCCCCACAAACGTTTGATGATAGACTGGTGCTGCTCCTCTTGAAATTAGAAATTACTCAAACTTGTTTTGTCTTCCTCGGAAACTTTTTGGATGTTTTCTTTAGTAAATCTCGGCCTATTCGCTGATTACCTTCACCTTGGTATAATTAAGAATGTCTCATAATACTCGGTGTAATTCTCTTCGGTTTAGTAACCTCTTTTGATGATTCTAGTCTGAAACATAAATGAAAGATGTAAATGTGCAGATATGTCTTATTCAAATATTTTGCTGTTCATTTCAATATCAAGAATTTACTTTGGGAAAATATTCTACATGACAAGCTACAAAGAATATAAACTATTCTAATGTATTAAATATAAAATAACAGAAGGACAAACTAGATATATCCATGATATCTATAATAATAAATAATACAACCGATAGCCTGTCTTGTGATGTGAAAAAAGTATTACTTCCTAAATCCTAACTCAGAAATACTTCAATACAATAGGTCTAATTTAATCACTGGCCTTGGGTAATCCACTGACTAACAGGAGCTCCCATAATTCTTCGAGCTATATAAACCATAATTCCCTTAATGAAACATTCTACCTCACACCACAGAGGAGACCTGGTCACGCACGTACACTAACAAAATATCTAAAATTAAAAAAAAAAGTTTTGTATAAATGCTGGACAAAAATAAAATTTATTGATACGGTAACAGTTTCAGGTGTAGAATATTACTTAGTATGCAACAGTATTGTGTTGTGCGTATGTAGTGCTTATACTCTTAACAGGAAAAAAACGACCTGCCAAATTTCTATATTTATCAAGTATCACACTCCTAATTTAAATGACATACTAAATTTTCATTATATATTATATGGATCCTACATAAACTAACTCCAGCTATCCTATCACATCAGTTAATGTAAACGGACTTTCTGGTTAACCTTCAATCATTGAACCAGCTTATTTCCCCGAAATTCATCCTCTCTCTTACATAGCCTTGAACTGTGGAAAACTTATCACATTCGCTCCGACTCACTATTATAGTCTCAAATACTTCATTGACAAGCATATTCAACGTTATTATTTTTGACTAAATGGGTATACCTCATTCATGGACTAACTTATAATACTATGAAAATGACAACCAGGTGTAACCGGAGTCACGTCTTTTAACATTGATGAATACAACACAATTATTCCTTTTGCCAATGATTAACCAATGTCACCTTAAATCAATGAAAAATGTATCCTGCCGTTATCCACCATTGGCTGATTATCCTGCCTTAGTCCCTTGACCAACCTATCATTGTCTAATAGAATTACTAATCTTACTTTACATCAACTAACAAATCAATAATTGTTTTAACAGTTATTTTTACATAACCGAATCTTTAGCAAGTCGAAATAACTCACGAGTTCTCTCTATTGACCTTAGTATTAAATACATTGAATATCCAATCCTGATATGGATTACCGATTTTCCAGCATTACCTTAAACGTTTAAAAACCAAACATACGTACAAGCGAAATATGCCTTAATTCTAGAACGAAAATTATAGTAATTGACTGAAATCTGAATTGAATATCCTATCCCAATACACTCTCATTGACGAGCCAATCGCTAATTAAAAATATAAATTCTAGCTCAATCTATTGTGAACCCAATATTACTATAACAATAACAGGTCATTCAAAAAATATGAAATTGAGCCTAACCCATTAATAAAAAAAGAATAACCGTGTCCATCAATCAAAATCCAAGATAAATCTGTTGACTAGATTTGCAGCCAAACCAATGACTTGAATCTCTCGAGTCCAACCAGTCACAATCTCTCAAAATAAAACCATGAGTTAAACCCAAAGTCAAGCACCTGATTGAGTCTCTCAAAACTCAAACCCCTAACTACAATCTCAAATCAATTCACTGGGTTAAAAATCTAATTCAAGCCACTGACTGATAAATCCTACACTAATCCACAGATTAAAACATTCTTAATCTAAAGACTAAGAAAAAGTAAGGTCAGATATTTAGTTAAAATCACAAGTCAGTCCACTGACTTAAATGAATGTATACTGAAATTTTAAATTAACTAAAATCTCAAATTGATACAGTAGTCATATCCCTTTCTAAAACAAGTCAATCCACTACCTTAAAACTCAGGTCCATCCACCTACTAAAATCTCAAGTCTTTTCACCTATTCCAAAATCTAAGTCAATACAAAATTTTATAGACATTTGTATTTTTCCTAATTATACAAACTTCATTCCTTCAATAGGACTATGCATTTCGTTGAGCTGGAATCGGATTTTAAAACTTTAGTGAGGTGAAGGTTGTTACTACTGTATGGCGGGAAGCACCGCCCACCTAACAGGCCACCGAGCTCAAACTTTGACCTTTGACTTAAACCTAAGGCTTGGAGTGACTGACGTGAGAAGTGTCACTGGACTTACCTAGTTTGTATATTATAGTAAAGAAAGATACATATTACTTTAAAACTTATGTGTTTATACATGAATACAAAACCTTATCATTTAATAGATTTATCCAGAGGAGGAAGTTTCTACAGCCAATGGGCCAATTCATTTTCCCAGCAAATGTCAAGGCAATTCTCTTCTGTATACGATGAAAAGATAGTACTCTTGTCAATCTCCTAACACCCTGTATATGAATTGATGCGGATTTAAATGTAGGTCACTACCAGGGAGAGGTAGACGCTCGAGGAAGAACCTATATCAGAGGAGGAATTAGTCATTATGAGAACTTGGGTGCATACATTTGTCCATCCTCTCCTTGTCTGGGATATTGGGGAGATCCTTTAAAAAGAACTAATACTAATTAAAGTTGTCCAATACAGGAAATGATAGACTGCTGCACCCCAAGGAAGTGGAAGAGAATAGGTAAAAAGGACAGTTGATCTTTACTCCATCTCTAGACATATGCCACTACCTTTCTTGACCTGTAAAGAAGGTTTTCTATAAGGCATTTTAAGCAATTCATCATCATCATCATCTCCTACACCTATTGCTGCAAAGCAATTACTACCATGCAAAGGATATCAGGATCCACTGACTTGTGTGTAGGCTATTTCTATAGGTAATGGACAGAAGATTTAGACATTTTCTGACTTGTCTTCAAGAAACTGTCAGGGGTGCAATTCTTGAAGACAAGTAAGACAGAAAATGCCAGTCTTCTCTGTCAATTACCTATAGTAATAGCCTACACACGAGTCAGTGGATCGTGATATCCTTTGCATGGTAGTAATTGCTTAACTCTCATAGGAAATGAGATTTAAGCAATTACTACCATTCATAGGATATCATGATCTGCTGACTTTTGTGCAGGCTATTACTATAGGTAATGGACAGAGAAGATTTAGATATTTTCTGACTCCATTGTCTTCACGAATTGCACCCATGACAGTTTCTCATTGGATAGATCCAGTATATCTGGCTATGTGGACGAATCTGGTATTGTCCTTTTGTCTCCTTGTCTGCAGGAAAAGCAAGTCTGATTGTCCAACAACGCCAGAAAGAAACCGAATTCTAGAAGGAATCATAGTGTTTTCCCAGAAAATGGAAGCAAGTAATTTTATGTAAGAGATGAAGTTTTGAGGTTCACAAATGTCTGGGTTCTAGGTCACGAACAAGAACTCCTGAGCATAGACAAAGTTATGTCGTTTCATTCTTCCTTCATCAGGCCTCGGCTAGCAGAGGACACTCTTGAGGGTCAAAGCTTTCACTGTCCGTTATCGGGAAGATGGTTGAGAAATTTATTCAAGGCAAGAATGCAATCAGAAAGTTCTAAGGACATAACATAAAAGGAAGACCTTACGCAGAGATAGCTCAGACTTGAAGTTAGGATGAAGTAGCAACCATAAGTTATGTAACTCAAAAGTTAGTAATGAACAGATGATGAGCAATACAACTGTGAGGTGTCTGAATAGAACGTGGAAGACCAATCTTACAGAAACTAGACTGCACTAGGAATGATAGGGTGCATACAGATCAGTGGTGATATGGCAGACTTAAATCGGGTAGATCATATGTGCAGCATTAATGCCAGTAGTGATCATGCTGTAAGATGTCAGCTGGGATAAAACAATCTATCAACGGTATTACATTCACACTGCCTCCTGATCGTACTCTCCACCTCGCTGCTCCTGCTGAGCTGTCGCTTTTTAAACACTTAAGAGGGAAAGAAATGAAGACAGCCCCTAACAACCTTCAGAAGGATGAGCATGGATGATTTCATATGGGGCCTCACTGTGATAGCAAGGACGAGAACACCTGTGCCATATACCAAACCATATCATCTGGGAATAAGGTGTTCTCAATTACGATACTTAATCTCACATACGAGGTGGGAACATAGCGATAAGAGCGTCTACAAACAAATACATTTACAGGATTCTTGGCGATTCTCTAAATGTTCTTTGTAGCACTGGAGTCACCAAAGTGTCCTGGGAATACCCTAGGTTAGTCAAGGGTCAATGGGGCCTTCCAACATCCTGACTAGTACCTTGTACTGAAACCTATTCTTGAGGATGGAGTGTTCCTAATATGAACCTCTTATGAGGCAATAAATTTTAGGATCATATCTCCCAGAAGATACATTACCGGGACTTGCCTGGGCTTGGCATCTCTAAAGCATTTTGGTGTGGAAGATGGACAAGGGCAGGTGCTATTGTCCTAAATCTATTAAAGGCCTAACCTGCATTGACTGTGGTTAGTCTCACAAGAAATCTTGCGCTGAAAGTATTATCCTAAGTTCATGTGCCCTGTACTAAAACCCATTCTCAGGAATGGTTAGATTGGTTCAACGATAGTCCTCCCTCGAAACTATGCAGAGGAGGGGCACTGTCTGACACCTGGTTCAATAAGTGCCCCAGAGACTAAATTGCTCTTCCTCCTCAAGGCAGGACATCTAGAATCCTGGTAAAGGGCAAAGAAGAAGAAAAGGGAACAAGTGAGGTGAGAGGGGAAAGCAAGTGCATATGCCTTAGTTCCCTCTTTCAATCATGCAGAATTGTGGAGTTTCAGTGTGGTATAGCTGTTAATTGCTCTCGGTACGACTGGTCAGCTAAGACTATGAGATGATGATGTCTCAATCACTACTTGGACGTCATATTACAATTCTGCTATTAAGGTAATATCAACCTGTAAGATTTCTAAAGCCCCTGACGAAGAACAGGAAGAGGGCGGAGCACTTTATCCCAATCAAAGGGCATGCACTCCTTCCCGTATGGGGAAGATTAATAGAAAGAGCTATGTACTGAAACAACTCTGTGTTAACTACGTTCCCAGTACATACTGCTGCTCCTAGTATGAACCACTGTATTGGGACAACAAGTTCTTTGAGCAGTACATACCATCCTTGGACTGACCACATATGCCGCAGCAATACATAGGAGCACTAAGACATGGTAACTGCAATTAGGGAAGAGAGACACATCACCAAATGATAAAATGGAACTTGGTGGTAACAAGTCCAAGAAAGTGCAAGTATGCATCAAACCCATTTTCGTGGAAGCAGTGCACATCAAACCTGGTTTCATGGAGGCCTATTGGTAAAGGCTGTATGTATGTATGGGAGACCTTGGGTGTCCCAGCACTCAAGTTGTGGTTCATTGAGATTCCATGCATAGAGATCTAGCACATGGGATCTATCGGGAAGGGTTTGGGGTAATGGAAGTCTAGATTATGGGGATCCAGCATGTAAGGTTCAGTTTCATGGGGATCCAGCATGTAGGGTTCATGTTGGTTGGGATTCAGTGCGTAGGGTTCAGGTTAATGGATATCTAGCACATGGGGTTCAGCACTTAGGATTCAGGCTTTGGAGATCTTGCTTGTAGGGGTAAATCAAGTGGAAACAGAGGCCATGGAACCCAGTGCCAGGGACATACTGTATGGCAAGGGGATCCACATGTGGAGACCTAGCGTGTAAAGCCTATTAGGTGTGATTCTCTAGAGTATGGAGATGTAGCTGGTGACAGCTACAAGGGATAACCTTGCCCATACAGACAAAAGGTAGGACAGTCAGACAACACAAGCTTGGAGACCTAGCACGTACACATGAAAGACAGTAATTTTAGTATGTATTCGTATGGAGTCCTTGCACTTGTGTGTTTACAGTAGTACAAGAAAAAAGTGTATGGTCAGAGACCCTATGTGTAAAGACCTTAATTATGGAGTCGTCTCACGTGAGTACCTTGCACATGGACATCAAGTGCATAGAGACTAAGCATATGGGAACTTGAGCTGCAAAGCCTTTAACATCTCTAGCCATAATAGAAGGTGATTGTACGCTTCCAATTGTATATAAAAGTGACCATTCATGTGAAGGAGAGGATAAGCATGAAAGATGCCTTATGCATGAAAGCGTACAAGGCTGAAGAGACTAATGTCCCTCTGAACGGCTATCCTCCAAAGATCATGCATGTGAAGTATCTTTGCAAGAGGATCTTATGCCTATGGGGGTGCCTGAGTAGAGAAAGAAAGATGGTCCATGAAGGGCAGCCCCTTCCATCCCAACCAGCATAGCGAGTTTTTAGTTGTATGAGTTTTGAGTGCCAGTGTTTCTTCGAGCAGGGGGGAAATTCTGGACACCAATACTCTCGATACAAAACCGATTATTAGTAAAAGGTTTGAGCACCTTTTTTGAGTACCTAAGCACCTACTATTTATGTTTGCTAATGTTTCTTCTTATAAGGAATAACTATCAACACTCATTGGGAGGCTGGTACTGTTCTCTATCCAACGGGAAGATAAACGGAGTCACTCAAACGTATCTATCAATCAAACTTCCTGGACTCGTAAATGTTTGTGGTTCTCCTCCTAAAAGTTACTGTGAAGGCTCCAAGAAAGAAAAAGCAGAGGAAGGAATAAAGTTTGCCTTCATAGGGTCGCCCAGGCCGATGACACTCTTGGGGAAAGACATTAATTAGAAATATACACCAGCTAGGTGTTATGTCCTTAGCATATTCCAGGGATCAGGAAGATAATCTAAAGAATGGGGATGGGTGGTGCCCTTCCCCATCACACTTGGCAGTGGACTCCTATGACCTTAGTATATCAAAGCATGAGGGAAGATCCCTTACCGAGGATTCATTATCGCTGTTGCCACATGGCTACACTAGTGAGGAAAACAGCAGACATTACTGCTGTCCAACAAGAACAAATTGGCAGGAGGCCCAGATAATTGTACAACAGCTACAGTTATCGGGAACTCCAAACCACCAGATAAGGACGCCAGAGAAACATCTATACTCTACACTGGCTGAAAATAAGGTCAGTGGCCTGTTGGGTAGGTAAGGCTTGTTTATCACAACCTCGCTGAAAGCATACTCCTATTAAAGGATGACGGTTTGTATTCATGTAGGAAAAGAAATTTGCATCCCCATAACTGGGCAGTGCATGATCGGTAGCCATTGTTACTAGAGTACTAACGATGTAGAGATATTCCACGAGGCTGAATGAAAGGATTTGTGCATCTGTGAAGTACAGAAACTTGTACAGATAGGAGACACTGTAAAGAACTGCCGAGAAAGAAGAGGCTAACCAAGTTATGACTCTCTAGGGAACTAACCAAAGAGCTAATAGCTCAGTATATCACTTAGTTTAGGACTCCCTCTGAGTATCCCTCAGAGTCTAGTAGGGATCCGAAAGGCATAATGAGGTGTTCCACTGTTTCCTACTGCCGGTTGGTCAGTAGCATCCAACATATTTGGATCAAGCACTGGTTGATCAAACCTAGGGAATACAGTAACAGGGTTAGGTGTATTACTCATTTCATTGTTCACCCATCAAAAAACTTGGTTTCCCACTATTTTCCCTTATTGTTAGTCTCAGAAGGGATTCTCTCTCAAAAACAAGAGGTTCATTTTTACATGAATCTTTTGAATCCATGTAGATGAATGCATTCAACTGAAAAGACAAATACGCTAGAATATTTATTTTTTGCATGCAGTTCTCATACTTTACCCTTTTAAGTTAAATATATTGCATGCAATGTTGTTGAAATATTTGGTGCTACATAGTCTATTTATATCGGACAATATCGTTCAAGATATAATTTATCATCCATTATCTGTAAACCATATACTAACTCAAGTGAATACCTTTTGTGTACAGCATTTCCAACCATTGATGTTGGTACAAACCATTATTTTATTTTTTAAATCTCTCAAGCCCTCTGTGAGAAAGAGTGAGATACCATAAAAAGTTTGTTGTACAATGTACAAATAACACAAGCATAAGTACACCAAAATCAGATGGAAAAATACATAACTCAGATGTGTTATTGGAAACCTGGGCTTTGTGTGAGGAAAACAGTAAAAATACTGTCAAGCATCCCACCTAAACCTCGACTACCTAACCAAGCTTAAGGTGACTGCTAGGTGGTTTGTACTTAACAACTGGAGTCTTCACACAGTAACTTCCTTATTTTATAATCAATGTTCCTATAATATTTAGTAAACCTTAAATAAAGCTTCTTATGTACATCACACATACCTTAAACATAATTATTAATAGATTTTATTCCTCTTAAAGCACTTATTAGACCCGAGGCAGCCAGTGAGTGAAGAAAAGAACCTTATAATCGTATATATTCCCCACAAGAGCACACTACAAAAACATTAGCAATAAGCAAGTCCATAGATTCTAAAAAGTGGGTGTTGCATAAAAATTTCTGAGATTCATGGAATAAAGCTTTTGTTTGTTTTATTTGGTTCAAAATGCAATTAGTTAATATGTCAAATATTAAGGGGTCTTAAATCCATAAGACAATAGCAAAGGCACAATTATTCAAACTGATTTATAAATTTTATAGCAAGACTTATTGGTAAATTTACAGTTTCTTATGTTCGCTATAAAAATGTGTTTTCAGTAAATTTTACCTTTTTTCTGCCACGAATAATCAAATTTAGAGATTCCGGGGCCCCCTTGATAACTACAATGATGTGGATTCAGTGGGAAATAAGGGTTCATGGGTGGGAAAATACAGAAACCAGGTAAAATAAGAGAAGCTGTCTAACCTTTACAAAACCACCTAACCTATCCCAGGAAAAAATATGTAAAATAAGAAAAAATTTCTAACCTAAACACACCCACTTAACCTAGGATAAAAAGTATAAAATAAGCAGTCTAACTGAAACACACACTTCTAGCCTAACCTATTAGAAAATGACAAATTTCGTAGATAATTTGTATTTTTCCTACCATACAAACCTTTGCTATTTCCATGGGGTAACATTTGGCGGAGCTGAATGACGAGCCATTAAAATTAAACGAGGGTTAACTACCCCCTTGCTAATTAGCAGGGGGTAGGGAAGGGGTAGCTAGCTACCCCTTCCCCCCTCACACACTGTGAATAGCTCAATTCACTTAAAGGTAGGACTTGACTTGGGGGTCAGGGCTGGCGGGTAACATTTGCGTAAATAGCAAAGGTTTGTATGGTAGGAAAAATACAAATTATCTACGAAATTTGTCATTTGTTCCGTAACCCAATACAAACCATTGCTATTTCCATGGGGTGACTTACCCTTAGGAAGGGCGGAAAGTCCCCAGCCTTCTGGCTTCGGCTTTACCCGGGGACTCCAATTCCGAGTTGTAGAACTCAAGGAACGGGAGTCCCTAACCCTCGCACGCTGTCATGTTTGACCATCGTGCGGCCTACTAGGATGTGTGTGAAGGAGAATAACGTGACTCGTCCTAGGCAGTTGACCTGGAGTTCTTTATTGTGGAACTCTAGGCTAGGACGTTCCCAATACCACCTCGTCAGGGTATGGGGGACGCGACAGTATTAAGGCTAATACTAGGAGCACAAGGAAGCATGGTTTACCTGCAGAGGTTGAGGTCAGCTGCGCAAAGACCTGGATGCTGCTATCCCAAAGAGAGGGGAGAATGAAGAAAGAAGTATGGGCCAGACATACTCTTTCATTCACGCAGACTAAAACTGGGTAACAATGCCCTCAACCTTCTGCTACTTGTCCAATAAGGAGCCTGAGGTTAGACCAGCTGTTGTGCAGCCACCACAGGACCAATAGAAAACGTATCGAGGTTCCTGTGGGTCACGTCCTGCAGGTAGTGGGCTGTGAACGTCGTCTGACGTTTCCAGACCCCGGCTTGTAGAACCTGCGTCACAGAGAAGTTTCTCTTGAAGGCCAGGGAAGTAGCATCACCCCTGACGTCGTGAGCTCTGGGACGACATGACGGAGGAGAGTCGGGATTCAAGGTGCTGCTTATCACCTTGCGAATCCATGAAGAGATGGAGTTCTTGGTGACCCTCCTCTTTGTCCTCCCTATGCTCACAAACAAAGCTTGCACATGAGGACGGGCTGCAGCTGTCCTTTTGAGGTAGCGCCTCAGACTCCTGACTGGGCACAGTAACAGATGGTCTGGGTCACTTGTTACAGAACGTAGACTCGTTACCTTGAAGGAGTGGAATCTTGGATCCGAAACCCCAGGGTTTTGAGTCTTAGCAATGAACTCAGGGACGAACTTGAACGTTACCTCCCCCCATCCCCTTGAATGGGCAACGTCGTAGGAGAGACCATGAAGTTCACTTACTCGTTTGGCCGCGGCCAACACGAGTAGGAACACCGTCTTCCACGTTAGGAGGCGATCAGACGCCTGGCGTAATGGTTCAAAGGGAGCTCTTTTCAGAGCCCTGAGCACTTGAACCACGTTCCAAGGAGGGGGTCTGACTTCCGACTGGGGCAAGTAAGCTCGTAGTTGCGTATGAGTAGAGAAAGTTCCAACGAAGAGGAAATATCTACTCCTTTCAGCCTGAAGGCTAAGCTTAAGGCTGAGCGATAGCCTTTCACCGCCGAGACCGAAAGGCGCATTTCCTCCCAAAGATATACAAGGAACTCCGCTATTGTTGGAATAGTGGCATCGAGCGGAGAGATACCCCTTCCACGACACCAACCACAAAAGACTTTCCACTTCGCCTGGTAGACGCTAGCAGAGGATTCTCGCAGGTGTCGAGACATCCTGTCTGCAACCTGTTGAGAAAATCCTCTCTCCGTGAGGAGTCGCTGGATAGTCTCCAGGCCTGAAGCCGAAGCGAAGCTACGGCCTTGTGGAAGATGTTGCAATGTGATTGTCTGAGTAGCTCGTGACGTGGAGCGAGTTCTCTTGGGGGTTCCGTTAGGAGTTGCAGAAGGTCCGGGAACCATTCCGAATGATGCCATAGCGGAGCTATGAGAGTCATGGAGAGGTTGACCGATAGGTTGGCCTTGTTGAGCAACCTTCTCATCAGACAAAAAGGTGGAAAGGCATAGACGTCCATATTGTCCCACCTGTGTTGAAATGCATCCTGCCAGAGAGCCTTGGGGTCCGGGACTGGAGAGCAGTAAAGGGGCAGCCTGAAAGTCAAGGCTGTCGCAAACAGGTCTACAGTCGGGGAACCACACAAAGTCAGGACTTTGTTGGCTATCTGAGGATCCAAAGACCACTCGGTACTCACTATCTGCGCCGCCCTGCTGAGGCTGTCGGCGAGGACATTCCTCTTGCCAGGAATGAAGCAAGTTGACAGTGAGATCGAGCGGGTTTCAGACCATCTCAGAATCTCTACTGCAAGATGGGATAGCTGCTGCGAGAAGGTACCTCCCTGCTTGTTGATATAAGCCACTACTGTGGTGTTGTCGCTCATCACCACCACGGAGTGGCCCGCCAGGATTTGTTGGAACTGTTGAAGAGCCAGAAAAACGGCCTTCAATTCTAGCAGGTTGATGTGGAGGCACCTTTCCGATTCTGACCAAAGGACTGAGGCTCTTTGGTTCAGAATGAGGGCCCCCCACCCTTGATTTGACGCGTCCGTAAACAGAGTCAAATCTGGGGGGAGGACGAGAAGATCTGCTCCTTTCCGTAGGTTCTCATCGTCCAGCCAACATCGAAGATCCGCCCGTTCCGAAGGTCCTATGGGAACTAGGAAGTCCAGGGAATCGTTTCCCTGATTCCATCGTGACTTCAGCCGCCACTGGATGGATCTCATCCTGAGGAGGCCGTTTGGAACAAGACGAACCAAAGACGATAGATGGCCTAAGAGACGTAACCACAGTTGGGCTGGAAGCTCTTCTCGTCTGAGGAAAGGTTCTGCTACCTTCCTCAGCCTTGCTATCCTTCCGTCTGATGGAAAGGCTTTGTGGAGAATCGTGTCTAGTTTCATGCCTAGGTATACCAGTTTCTTCGTAGGGCACAGAGAGGACTTCTCGAGATTTACCAAGATCCCTAGATCTTGGCAAACTTCCAGAAGCCTGTCTCGGTGTCGCAGAAGGGTCGACACCGAGTCTGCCAGGATTAGCCAGTCGTCCAGATAACGAGGGAGACGGATGCCGTTCCTCTGAGCCCACAACGAGATCAGAGTGAACACCTTGGTGAACACCTGGGGTGCCGTGGAGAGACCGAAACACAGCACTTTGAACTGGTAGGCCTTACCGTCTAGGCTGAATCTTAAGTACTTCCTGGAAGACGGATGGATGGGGATCTGGAAGTACGCGTCCTTCAGATCCAGAGTGCCCATAAAGTCTTGTGGTCTCACTGCAAGTCTGACCGTGTCCGCTGTCTCCATACTGAAACGAGTTTGTATGACAAACTTGTTTAGTGCTGAGAGGTCGATGACCGGTCTCCAGCCTCCAGACACCTTCTTTACAAGAAAGAGTCGACTGAGGAAGCCTGGGGAGCCGTCGTCGACCTCCTGGAGAGCATCCTTCTTGAGCATGGTCTCGACTTCTGCCGGGAGGGCCAACCCCTTTGGTGGTCCCAAGGCATAGGAGTTCAACGACACTGGATTCGCTGTCAGGGGAGGTAGAAATGTTGTGAACGGGATGCGATACCCTTGACCGATCACAGAGACCGTCCAAGGGTCGGCCCCGAGTTGCTGCCACCTCTGCACGCAACTTTTTTAGGCATCCCCCCACAGGTGGACACGCGGGGGGACTGCCACTCCCAGTGTTTGCGACCTTTGCCGCTTCCTCTAGGAGTTCTACCCCTAGAGGACTTGCCACGTCTTGTCTTTCGGCTGAAAGGACTGCGGCTTAGACACGCTTGTCTTAGCTGCCGGAACCTGCTTAGGTGTCTTGCGAGCCTGCTGTTGACGTTGTTGTTGAGGGGCTGGAGGTTATAGGGCCGAGATGTCAGGGCCCTTTGGAGGAGAGTGTCCTGGTTCGATCTCCTCCACCTCTCAGCCGTCTGCTCAATGTCACGAGGCTCCAGTAACTCCCCTTCAAAATTAGAGGAGTGTCTGAGCCTGCTGACGTCTGCAGTGGGGATCTTCGGATGGCACCTCTCGGACACTGAATCGCGTCTTTTGAGGATCATGTTGGCCCACAGGTTAGTGACCTGGTGGGCTAGAAACTCAATAGAGCGAGAGCCCGAGAAGAGGAAGGTCTCCAAAGCTTTCCTATTGCTCTCCTTGGACAGATCCTCGGATCGCAATAGGATGCCCAGAGACCCAAGCCAGAGATCAAGCCACGAAGTTGCCTGCATGGCACTCTTCGCGACTTTTCCCAGGTTTTGGGTCTCTGACGCTGCAAACGTCACCTGCCGGGTAGAGAGCTTCTCGAAAGAAGTTCCCTTTGCTAGTTCTTCCATGGAATGATGGAGTGGGAGAGACATGCAAGACTCCCCGTCGATCTCGAAATACCTCCTCTGTTGGACTAGAGGAGGTGGGAGAAGTTTGAACCCGGCAGAAGAACGTCCTGAGGAGGCCAGACCGGAGAGTTGAGCTTTGACCTTGTCTCTGGCGCATTTCCCCCCTTTAGACCAGGGCAAAGCCACACTAGTCTTGGGGGGCTTCTGGACACCAAAGACCTCGTCAAGCACAGTGTCTTTCCCCTCGCGAGGGGCTGTCTCCGGGTCCTTGATTTTGTTGAGCTCCCTCATCAATCCAAGGACCTGCCAGAACGCATGTTCTGACTCACTGTGCTCTCCTCTTGGTGGAATGGCAGCTAAGTTTCCCATCCCCAGGAGGTCTTCTTGGGGACATCTGGCGCGCAGGTGTGCGGGCGTTGGCTGGACAGGAACAGGAGATTCCTTGGGGAGCGTGGGCGCGTAGGAGCACGGACTCAAGAAAGAACATGTGCGCGCATGTGTGAATGCGCGTAGGCACGCAGGAGCGCTGGTGCGCGGGCGCTCAGACTCTTGACTAAGTCCAGAAGCGCAGGAGAACGTCGGCCAGAAGAGCGCGTTTAGCGAGCGCCCTTCTTAGGGTCTGCAGGAACCAAGGCATGCGGACGTGAAGGGCGAGCTGCAGAAGATCGTGGGCGCAGTTGCGCCAAAATAAGAAGGCGCTCAGCAATAGAAGGGCACGCAGGCATCAATGGGCGATCAGGAGAGCGCAAGCATGGCAAAGGAGAACCCTTGCGTTCATCAGGACCAGGCGAGCGTGGGCGCACAGGGCGCGCATCAGGCACAAGCACAAATGAGTGCTTGTGCGCGGGCGAGTGCTTGAGCGCAGGAGAATGATGGTGCGCAGTGCGCGCATCAGGAAGGCGCTGCAACTTCTCTGGAGGATGAGAGCGCCCAGGAGAGAGCTGGCGAGCAGGAGATTACTGGGGCGTTGGAGAGCGCTGCAACTTCTCAAGAAGATGAGAGCGCTGGCAAGCAGGAGATCGCTGGCGCGTTGGAAAGCGCTGGCGCGTTGGAGAGCGCTGGCGAGCAGGAGATCGCTGGCGCGTTGGAGAGCGCTGGCGAGCAGGAGATCGCTGGCGCGTTGGAGCGCGCTGCAACTTCTCTGGAAGGTGAGAGTGCCCAGGTGAGCGATGGCGAGCAGGAGAGCTCCCAGGTGAGCGCTGGCGAGCAGGATGGCGCCCAGGTGAGCGCTGGCGAGCAGGAGAGCGCCCAGGTGAGCGCTGGCGAGCAGGAGAGCACTCAGGTGAGTCCTGGCGAGCAGGAGAGTGCCCAGGTGAGCGCTGGCGAGCAGGAGAGCGCCCAGGTGAACGCTGGCGGGCAGGAGAGCGCCCAGGTGAGCGCTGGCGAGCAGGAGAGCGCCCAGGTGAGCGCTGGCGAGCAGGAGAGCGCCCAGGTGAGCGCTGGCGCCCAGGTGAGCGCTGGCGAGCAGGAGAGCGCCCAGGTGAGCGCTGGCGGGCAGGAGAGCGCCCAGGTGAGCGCTGGCGAGCAGGAGAGGCCCAGTTGAGCGCTGGCGAGCAGGAGAGCGCCCAGGTGAGCGCTGGCGAGCAGGAGAGCGCCCAGGTGAGCGCTGGCGAGCAGGAGGGCGCCCAGGTGAGCACTGGCGAGCAGGCGAGCGCCCAGGTGAGCACTGGCGAGCAGGAGAGCGCCCCGGTGAGCGCTGGAGAGCAGGAGAGCGCCCAGGTGAGCGCTGGCGAGCAGGAGATCGCTGGTGCGTTGGAGAGCGCTGTAACTTCTCTGGAAGATAAGAGCGCCCAGGTGAGCGCTGGCGAGCATTGGCGAGCAGGAGAGCTAGAGCTCCATTGCACGCAAGCGAGCAGGTAGCGCGCAGGGGAACCCTGCGTAGGCGCCCAAAGCACGTCAGCAGCCAGGAACGGCGAAGGGAGGTCTGGTAGGTGTAGGGGATCGCGAACGATCCGCAGGAAGTTGCAGTGACGATCCTCTCCAGACGAGACGGATCCTCCAAAGGGGAGGAGACGAAGATCCAAAGAGGCGCCTCCAAACTCCCTTGTAGGGAGAAGGAAGACCTCTCTCGTGCAGAGGGCGAAGCGAAGGCGCCCTCTGGGTAGGAAGACGGGTCATCCGTCCTCTGAAGAGGAGTCTCTGTGGTGAAACTTCCCTCACGGGGAAGAAACACTTGCAGGAGAGACCGTAGGACTCCACTGCCCCCCCGAAGGAGACCGAGCCTTCCGCAACAACAGCAACAACAGCAGCAGAAGGCCTCCGAAGAGGAGTCTCTGTGGTGAACTTTCCTCACGGGGAAGAAACACTCGCAGGAGAGACCGGAGGACTCAACTGCCCCCCGAAGGAGACTGAGCCTTCAGCAACAACAGCAACAAGAGGCCTCCGAAGAGGGATCTCTGTGGAGAGCTTCCCCCACGGGGAAGAAAACACTCCTGCAGCTGCTCAGCCCCTTGAACGTAGCCGCAGATGCAACCGCTCAGCCCCAAGAGCATAGTTGCACAATATAAATTAAGGTAAGAGAAGTTTCCCCCGAAAGAGAAACAACTCAAAACCTGGGAAAGGAACCTCCCTCGGAAGGGAAGTGTCCCCACCCAAGGAGGCGAGCCTCCTGCGAGTTCTAAGATGAACTGAGGAGCTGTCGATATCACGGGAGGACTTCCAGGAGGAGAGACACGCCCCTGACGAAGATCCAACCCACAAGACAGCTCTGCTTCGTAGACCCATAGGCAAACGAACAGCAAATCATTAACTGTGAAAAAAATGAACAGTAATTAGTTAACATTCATTCCCCCGGGAAGACTCCGAAGAGGAACCCGAGGGAAAAAACCCAAGAATTACATAATGGGCAAGCGCCCTCCACCTCACCCATACTCATGGGAAGGTGGGGGGGGGGGTAGGGCGCTGGCGAAAGCTGTAACAAAACAGAATTAAACAGTTACGCTATGCCATTAAAAAAAGTTCACTAAAAGTAAGAACGAACAACCCCGAAGGGAAACGTTCTACAAACTGAAGTTAACAAAAAACAATTAGATTTATAACAAGTAATAAAAAAATAATTGTAAAGCACAGCGTTGCAACTCCACCCGCATAGAGGAGTTATGTAATAATTATAGTAAATGTAGTAAAGGTGAACGAGCTCCAGGAGATCGAGAACCATGAACTACTACTTAGAGGCCTGACTGCCGGCGGCCACACGGAGATATCGTACATACACACACAAGCGTGAACTGAAAAGGAAACTTACTGATTTCCATACTAAGATATATACGTAAACATAAAATATGTTACATATATATATGAGTACAAGAAATGTAAGTAGTTAAGTAAAGACTAAACAACAATAATGGCTGGCCAAGCGAGGACAGGAACGGAGACGTCCGATCACTGTCCGAGCCAAAAGTGAATTTTGCTATTCACAGTGTGTGAGGGGGGAAGGGGTAGCTAGCTACCCCTTCCCTACCCCCTGCTAATTAGCAAGGGGGTAGTTAACCCTCGTTTAATTTTAATGGCTCGTCATTCAGCTCCACCAAATGTTACCCCATGGAAATAGCAATGGTTTGTATTGGGTTACGGAACAAACATAAATTAAGAGAAGCTGTCTAACCTAAACAGATGCACAAACTCACCTCAGAGAAAATGTAAAAAATAAGAGAAGTTGTCTAACCTAAACCCACCCATCAAATCTAAACTAAGAGAAAAGTGCAGAATAAGAGAAGCTATCTAACTTAAACACAGCCACCTAACCTAACCGAGGAGAAAATGTATAACAATTTAAGACACCTAACACAAACACACCCACCTAACCTAACCTAGGAAATAACAAAATAAGAGAAGCTGTCTAACCTAAACACACACACTTAACCTAGGAGAAAATGTATAACATAAGAGAAGCCGTCAAACCAAAGTACACACCTAACCTATCCTAGAAGTTAAGGTGTAAAATAAGAGAAGCAGTCTAACCTAAGCACACCGACATAATCTAATATAGAAAATGTATAACAAGACAAACTGTAACCTAAACACACCCACCTAACCTAGCCTAAAGCTTGGACCTACTTCCTTAGGCCACCCATAGCCTTATCTCACTCGGGAGGGTGGAAACCTCCTCTAATGCAAAATACATCTTCTGGTTAGCCACTTTAGTTACCTTAAATAGAATCAGATGTTGCAGATGGGGATGATTGGGAAACAATTTCTTCTTTCTTCTGAACATTCACTACTTGAGTGCCATTGTAATGTCCACGAAAACGTCCAATAGCCTCAAATTATGAGAGGCAACAACTAATGTATGTTTGAGCAACAGAATCCATGACAGTCAACTTCCACACACTCTTTTAGTAGGTCGATGAAGGATGATTTCCGGAATTGTAGTTTATTGGATAATCTGGAAACAAAGTATCCAATCAATGTTTCAGCATCCATAACCAGAAAAAAAAGAATAATCAGGCATTTTTGCCAACAATGCATAGACATAAAATAAAACAACAAGAGAGAAACTAGCATGGCAACAAAAAATAATTTGAAAAATTTATAAAGTAAAAATTAGAAATTCAAATTCGGCTAAAACTGCAATACCCAGGTCTTTTCACATCTGTTTCACTTTACATTGTTATTATTCTTTTGCTTCTTTGAATTTGAATTTATGACTAAACATGACAAATTCGTAGATGATTTGTATTTTTCCTAACCATACAAACCTTAGCTATTTACATATGGTTTACTTTCGGCGTAGCTGAAAAGCCGAGCCATTAGAATTTAACGAGGGTGTATTACCCCCGCGCTAGTTAGCAAGGGGGTAGGGGAGTGGTAGCTAGCTACCCCTCCCCCCCTCACACACCGGTGAACTGCTTCACTTCGATTAAAGGTAAGACTTGCCTTGGGGGACAGGGCTGGCGGGCAAATATGTGTCAATAGCTAAGGTTTGTATGGTTAGGAAAAATACAAATTATCTCCGAATTTGTCATTTGTTCCGTAACCGAAATACAAACCACGCTATTTACATAGGGTGACTTACCCTTAGGAAGGGTGGAGAGTCCCCAGCCTTACTGGCTTTGGCTTACCCGGGGACTCAGAATCCGAGTGAGCAGCACTCGAGAAAGAGTGTCCCTGCACCTCACAAGTTTCTTGCTATGCAAGAAACGTGCGGCCTACGTAAGCTTGTGTGTGGAGGGAAGAAGTGTGACTTGTTCTAGGAAGTCGACCTGAAGTCCTTTAACTGGAATTCTAGGCTAGGACGTTCCCAATACCACCTCGTCAGGGTATGGGGGACGCGACAGTATTAACTCAATACTAGGAACACATGGAAGCATGGTTTACCTGCAGAGGTTTGAGGTCAGCTATGCAGAGAACCCAGGATGCTGCTTTCCCCAAGAGAGGGGATGATGAAGAAAGAAGTAAGGGCCAGACATACTTCTTTCATTCATGCAGTCTAAAACCGGATAGCAATGCCCTCAACCTTCTTCTACCTGTCCAATAAGGAGCCTGAGGTTAGACCAGCTGTTGGGTAGCCACCACAGGGCCGATAGAAAACGTATCGAGGCTCCAGTGGGTCACGTCCTGCAGGTAGTGGGCTGTGAAGGTCGTTAGACGCTTCCAGACTCCAACTTGTAGCACCTGCGTCACAGTAGTTTCTCTTGAAGGCCAGGGATGTTGCGATGCCTATGACATCGTGTGCCCTAAGGCGACGTAACGGAGGAGGATCTGGATTCAGGGCGTGATGGATGACACTTTGAGTCCAGGCTGAAAAGGCATTCTTGATGACCCTCCTCTCCATCCTCCCTGTGCTCCCAAACAGGGCTTGCACGTGAGGACGAACTGCAACTGTTCTTTAAGATAACCCCTCCGACTCCTTACTGGGCATAGTAAGAGAAGGTCTGGGTCATCTGTTACAGAACGGAGACTCGAAATCCTGAAGGAGTCGACTGAAGGTCCGGGACTCCCAGATTTTGATCCTAGTAACCAACTCAGGGACGAACCTGAACGTTACCTCCACCTATCCTCTTGAATGGGCGACGTCGTACGAGAGACCATGAAGTTCGCTGACACGCTTGGCCGAGGCCAGAGCAAGCAGGAGCACCGTCTTCCAAGACCAGTGACGATCAGAAGCCTGGCATAATGGTTCGCAAGGAGGTCTCTTAAGAGCCCTAAGAGCCCGAACTATGGCGCGTTGGCGGAAATCGTGCTGGCGCTCGCGGGATGGAAAACCCTTGGTTGCGCGCAGGCGCGCGGTCGTAAGGGCGAGGGCAGGCGGCCGGGAGACCGATGACGCGTAAGCAACAGATGGCGCGTAAGCGAGCGATGGCGCGTAAGCGAGCGATGGCGCGTAAGCGAGCGATGGCGCGTAAGCGAGCAATGGCGCGTCTTGGCGAGCGATGGCGCGTCTTGGCGAGCGATGGCGCGTCTTGGCGAGCGATGGCGCGTCTTGGCGAGCGATGGCGCGTCTTGGCGAGCGATGGCGCGTCTTGGCGAGCGATGGCTAGTAGGCGGGCGAAGGGGCATTGGCGAGCGATGGCACGTGGTCAAGCGATGGCGCGTTGGCAAGCGATGGCGCGTTGGCAAGCGATGGCGCATTGGCAAGCGATGGCGCGTTGGCAAGCGATGGCGCGTTGGCGCGTTGGCAAGCGATGGCGAACGGTGGGCGCGTAGGAAACCTACAACTATTGAAGCGTTGGCGCGTTGAAAACGCTTGCGCGCAGGCGAAGAATTGCGCGGGCGTGTAAGGAGAGCCCAGGGGTGCCTGTGAGGTGTCTCCTGGGCGGTGCGGTGTGAAGTGGAGGCGTGCTGGCGCGTTGGCGTGCTGGAACTGGAACGCGCGTGGGCGCGCTTGGCACGAAACTTCAGAAGGGCGCTGCGAGTCCAGAAGAACCTGTGAGCGCCTGTGCGCTAGCGTAGGAACTTCTTGAACTGCGAGTGACGAGGCAGGAACCAGGAGATCGTAGTAGCGTAGTTGTGTGGCCAGAAGAAATGTGCGGCCAGACGATATCAACAAGGGTGCAGAACCAGAGATATCGTCGGCGAGGAGGCGAAGGAATAACTCCTTGCCTGCGCCCAGATCCAAAGATCGTGGGCGAACTTTGGCGCGTATTGCGCACATCAGGGAAGGGGGCGCAGATGCGCGCTGGCGAGCAGGTGCACGTGGAGTTCAGTGAAGAAAATCTCTCTGCTTGCGCCCAGATCCGGAGATCGTGGGCGCGAGGGCGAACATTGGCGCGCATTGCGCACATCAGGAAAGGGCGATCAGATGTGCGCCAGCGAGCAGCCGATCGTGGGCGTTCAAGAGACCGTAGGTGCACATGGCGCGTAGCCGCACAGAAGAGTTGGCAATCAGGAGTTGATTCAGCAGAAGTCTGGTCCACAGCAGGAGAGCATTCGCGAACTACTGCGCGCAAGTGCGCAGTAGAACGGGGTTGCACAGGTAAAAAAAAAAAAACCTGGCACCAAAGGGACTTACTCACATTGTGAGATAAGCCCTTAGCCCCGAAGGAACCGGTGCCCGTTTGGAAAACGGGGTGGAGAGGCGCCCACAGCGCTACTGCGTCCAGGAACGGAGAAGGAAGACAAGATGATCTGGCAGGTGTCGAAGATCGCAAACGAACTGCTGACAGGACTAGCAAAGCAGCTGCAACTGTCTGTTCTCGTCGAGGAGGATCCTCTGCGGCTGAAAATGAAGACGACCACGGACAGGAGCACCATCATCAGTCCTCCGAAGAGGAGTCTCTGTTAGTGAACTCCCCCGAGGGGGAGAGAGACTCGCAGGAGAGACCGTTGGACTCAGCTGCCCCCTCTAAGATGTTCGGAGGGGGGAACTGAGCCTTCAGCAATAACAGCAGGGGAGTCCTCCGAAGAGGAGTCTCTATGCGTGTCCTCTCTCGCGAACAAGAGAGGTGAACACTTCGTAGAAGAGACAGGAAGAACTGATGAAGGCGCCCTTTACGGCCGTTGGATCAGCAAGCTGACCATAGAGAGCAACCCTCCGAAGAGGAGCTCCTGCAGCTGCTCAGCCCCTTGAGCGTAGCTGCAAGTGCGACTGCTCAGCACCAAGAGCATAATCACACGAACTCCATGGTCCGGCTTTGCAACCGCTCAGCCCCTTGAGCATGGTTACAAAAGCGGTCACTCAGCACCAAGAGCATAACCGCCCGAGGACCAGAAATTATTAAGGTAAGAGAAGATGCACCCCCCTGAAGGGGCAAAACTCATACCTGGGAAGGGAACCTCCCTCGGAAGGGAACCTCCCTCGGAAGGGAACCTCCCTCAGAAGGGAAGTACCCACCCATGGAGGCGAACCTCCTGAGCGTTCTATATGAACTAAGGAGCTGACAGTTGTCACGGGAGAACTTCTAGGAGAAGGGACACGCCCATGACGAAGTCGTAGAGGATGCGGCAACGGCAGACTCCCCAGGCCCCAACAGGACAGCTCTGCTTCGTTGGCACATTAGGCAAACGAAAAACTAGATAGTTAACTGTGAAAATAAACAATTAGTTAACATTAATTCCCCCGGGGGAACTCCGAAGAGGAACCCCTGCGGGAAAAGAACATAAGAATTACACATAGGAATGCGCCCTCCTCCCCCACTGACACTCACGGGAAGGGGGGGGAGGGGAAGGGGGGGAGGAAGGCGGAGAACTGTAACAAAACAGAATTATAACTATTATAAATATGTAATTCACCTAAGAATGTTCACTAATAGTAAGAACGAATGAACCCCGAAGAGAAGCGTTCTACACAGAAGCTGAAAAGTTAACAAATACAATTAGATTTAATTAAAAAATAATTGAGACAAAATAAACGGAGTAGCAACTCATCCCGCAACGGGAAGGAAGATACCATAATCCATAGTAGGGTATTATTACAGTTTCAACCATTATGGGAAATCTATTATATTAATATTTTTCCCAAGTAAAGCAAGTCTTTTGTAGTATTTCTGTATAATATCTGTCGCAAATGCCTAGTTCTTTATATATCGACGATCAAACTCACGCTACTCATGTCTTCCTCCCAGATTTTTTCTAAGTCTGTTGTTATTGTTGACTGTGTCTTGTTTTTGCTCAAATGAGCCCTGTAACCACTACAATCCACAGACAAACTAGTCCACTATGAAGTCTTACACGTTTGGCAAATCACAACGCCTCTCCACTATGACGTCATACATGTTTGGCCAATCACAGCGCGACAATACATTATCTTACCCAAGCATTTCATTTCATTCTTAGACATGGAGGCCATAGCAAGCATGTCATCTCATGTTGCACAAGAAGTTGAAATTCCATCTTCTTGTCCTGACTGTTTCCTAACTTACAATGAATTTGTTGTAACTTATTCGGGGAATATTGAAAAACTAGTGGATTTGTGCCAGAGAGACAATTTAATTTAACAAAATAAATATTGTCCTGCATGTCAAGGAACCTTCGCAACGGCTTCACGTTTTCCTCAAAGCACCAGCACATCTTTATGAACCAACAGTTTAAGGTAAGATTCATTAATTTATGGAGTATATTATAATGGTGATAGTATAACGATGTATACAGCAGTACCATCACTTTGGATTTGGTTTGATGGATGTGTTAGGTAGTGGCCGTAAGGGGGGGGTCGCAGGGGCTAGGCCTAGGTAGGGGTACAGGGCCCTAGGTTAGGTGGTTGTATTAGGTTCGGTAGTGTCCCGAAAATCACTGTGGCCTTAAGGGGGGTCGCAGTGGGGGGGGGGCGCCCCCCCCTGGTAGGGCTAGGTATGGGTATAGGGGGAGGGGTGGTGGAAGGATAAGTATTCATTTATTGCAAATATCATTTGACGCCCCCCCCCACCCAAAACCCCGGTTCCCACCTGGTGTCCCCCATAATTGTTGGGATGAAGTAGGGTCTTTCTGCATTACAACATATGAAACAAAAACAATAAAAACACGGTTACAAACACTGATTTTTCTGGAAAAACTTGTTGTTTTATCTCCAATTATATAGTAAATCTCTAAATTGGATGGTTTGCGGTCAAAATAAACGATAAATCCGTTGGAACTACACTATTTCTGATGCAACAAATATATTTTTATTCCAGTTTCCCCATAATGGTTGAAACTGTAATTTTACTCGTAGTAGTAATAAAAGGGTGAATGACCTCAAGGAGAGAGAGAGAGAGCATAGTCAAACTAAACTCCCAAGTTCCCCGCTCTGATAGACCAAGTTCTCCGTAGGGAAGGAGGAACAGCGGAGAAACAGATTAATAAGTAAAGTGCAGCGATGAGGATTCCCCACGGCGTCCGCCGAAGGACCAAGGGAGAGATCGTGACCCGTGAAAAGTCACCGTGGTGGCCTGAGACCACACGGAGAAGTTGTCGTACTATGAGTGGACCTCCTACACACACAAACAGCACAAACACTGAAAAGGAAACTTACTGTATTTCTATACTCAAATATATACATAAACATAAGAATGTTTATATACATATTAAGTATAAGAAAAGTAAGTAATTAAGTAAGACAAAACATTACTGGCTGCCATGCGAGGACGGGACAGAGACGTCTGTTCATTGTCCGAGCCAAAAGTGAAGTGAAGCAGTTCACCGGTGTGTGAGGGGGGGGGGAGGGTTAGCTAGCTACCACACCCCTACCCCCTTGCTAACTAGCGGTGGGGTATTACACCCTCGTTAAATTCTAATGGCTCGTCTTTTCAGCTACGCTGTAAGTAAACCCTATGTAAATAGCGTAGTTTGTATTTCGGTTACGGAACAAATACCAAAATATACCCTTACAATTAGCAAAAACCAGCGTAAGCACCGATCATAGGCTTCCCTTTCAAGGGGTTACCAATTGGAAAAGCACTCCATCTAGTTTTGACCAGATATTAAACGAATTTACAATGTCACTGCCAAGTTACAACCACAATACCGCTCCTCCTCCTTTCCATCCCCACTTTGGTACTTGACAGTAAAATGCTCCTTTTACCTCACCGCAATTTTCACCAATAGCAAGTTTTATTAATTCCACGTTTATAGTAGATTCTTGTATTCAAAATGAGTTTATAACTTGTTTTTCTAATGCTTAGTGTAACTCATCTCAATTTTTCTTAAATATGTGAAAAGTTACAAATTTATGTAGCATGCATCAGAAAACAAGTCCTGTCGTTGACTTAAGCGGGTAGTGGTATTAAACTTACTTACTATCACGATATTTTATATTTATTCGTTAACATTATATATTGACAAAACCTACATCTGTGGCAGGAATTGAGGTTAGTAAATAAGTTTTGATTAACATTACTTGGTAATTATTTGAAACAACGATGGTACTCTGACAAAATCACTTCCGACCAACCTGCTATTAGGAAACTTTTCCGAGCTAAAAGGGCACTCCTGCAAGTGGGTGCAAATCTGGCTAGGTAAAAAATTTGACTTGAGATTACGGGACTAACGCACATAGCAAAATGTGTTCCCCTTACCAGAACATAGGAACATTGAAATATTGTTAAATTGCTAGTGAACCGAGATATGTCAAAGCAAAAGTAATTGAACTAAGTGAAAAATTAGACAGATAAAATAGGTACAAAATACTTGTCCATGGGCCTAACATAAGTAACGAATCATGTTCTACTTGCCAGATCAAAAGAAAAATGAGATCATGTTTTATCTGCGAGCAAAATGAGCTATGCAGAACAAGGACCAATAAATAATTACTGTTAGTTTGGTGTAAGAACATACAGGTCAAGAAGCTCAATTAAATAAGGTGGTGTAACCTTTGACACAAGAACACAACCTAACCTAAGGTTCCCCAACCTAACCTAACTTAGGAGCCATATCTATACCTAACCCTGCGACCTCCCTAGGCTACCATATTCCTACATTTCCCTGACCTAACAAGCTACATTTACAATGAGGAGGTACTCGTAGTACGATGACCACAACTACAAACTACATAGATTGTGATAAAATACACGTTTACTGTGCACCCAGAAGTCCTAGCAAGCAAAAGCTTCCGTGTTTTAAAAGTTTCATTACTATTACTGGGTTTACATTATGGCAACTTTTTCATTTATTATGAGGACTTGCTACAATGACTGGCGAAAAAAAACAGTTAATTTAAATACCTTAAAATTACACTACGTTGTATTATAGTGTTTCAAACGTAATTTATGACGATACCTAGTGCAAACCCACACTTTTTCAGTTACGAGATTCGACCCATCATAACTTAAGAATTACGGAATTCAGCCTGAAATACTAATAAAAAAAATTTAAAACACCACAAATTGCATTAAATAACTGTCTTACGTTCTACAAACCCATTATTGCACTCTTCTATACTTTTACCCAATATCCTTGCAGCCATAATCTCGTTTTATATTTCTTATGTGAGAGAAATAAACAGTTGAAGAATCGGGTAAATTATTTCCAACTAAAATAACATATTAAAACTAGTATTCAAAATACATATTAGACTTCGGAATTACATAAGATCTGACCCCAGGAAGTACCACCATTTGTAAAATGATGTCTTGGCCTAGGACTGCCGAGGGAGCAGGCCTACTAACATCACAAACTAGCTATCATCGATCGAAATTTTATATGAAAATAACGCCAATGACGCTCGAATATACCAGACATTATGTCTAAATAAACGGTACAAACCTTGGAAAAAATGTGGAACAATAACCGAGTTTCGGAAAAAAGGAGATGTATTCAAGGAAGTGTCCTTCACCAACAACAACCGGTAGTGTAATGACACACCTGCTTGCGGAACAATACATTTGAAAGGAATATTGGAATGTGGAAACATTCTTTTATAAAATCATTATCTAATTGTGTCTTTCTTTTCAGTACCATGATATAAAGATAGAACATAAAATTTTATATTAAATGCATAACTAACTACCCTGGTTTTGCGATAAACGGGAGTAAATAACATGAACTACTTTTATGACATTTTCCAAGACTTTTTAGGAGTTTTATGCAAGCAGACAAATGCATTGACACGCCAAAATAGAATGCACAAATTCATATGCGTTCATATATAAACAAATCACGCACACACATACACACACACTATATATATATATATATATATATATATATATATATATATATATATATATATATATATATATATATATATATATATATATATATATATATATATATATATATCTAGTTTATGTCTTTATTCATTCTGGCCTGATTGATGCTTTATCTCCTAATTATAAAATTCTGAAAAATAAAACTTGTTTTGTTTAGATCATTTATGAAAACTAGTCATGATATTTTTCCGCCTTTCAATGTCATAATATTCTGTTTTTTTTTATGATTCATCAATTGGTAAAAGATTTGAGTTAAGACTTATATAATATATACCTTTCCAGTTTATTCTTTTTTTAGAAATAGTGTGTAATAATTGTATAAAAAAGGGTTAT
>NC_090744.1:102333330-102335830 GCF_036898095.1 Palaemon carinicauda
TGGATCTCAAATAAACTCAATTCTTTTGCTTTGTGTCAGAAACTGAACTTTAACTCGTAATAAATATTTGGTTTACTGACTCTCCAAAAAAGTTGGGAGGAGATTATGCTTTTGCCCCTGTTTGTCTGTTTGTCTGTGAACAAGTAACTGGACACAATTTTACTCATAGAGTAGTGAAACTTTCAGGGATTTATATTAACACGTAGAAGTGATTCCATTTTAAAAGTTTTAGGTCAAAGGTGAAGGTCAAGGTTGAGCAAAATTTCAACCGAATTAACACCTAAGGCAAGCTGGTTTCGAGAAATAAGCTGCCGTAGCGGAGGTCAGCACTCTCAAAGTGCTTTTCTAGTCATTATTATTATTATTATTATTATTATTATTATTATTATTATTATTATTATTATTATTATAACAATACTGATAATAATTATAAAAAATAACAATAAAACAATAATAACAGGAACAACAACAACAACAACAACTACTACTACTACTACTACTACTACTACTACTACTACTACTACTACTACTACTACTACTACTACTAATAATAATAATAATAATAATAATAATAATAATAATAATAATAATAATAATAATAATAATAATAATAATAATAATAATAACCCCGTTATATGGGAAATAGTTATGTCTGTATACATAAATTACATTATATAATTGCGATACTACGCATGTCCATAAGATGGTCATTTATAAATAAAGCCTTTATGAGTCAGAGCTAATCCTTTTCATTTTCCTAAACCAACAGATCTGAGAAATAACTAAATTTTCCATCGAAACCTTTAGAATATCCATATTCCTCGAATCTGCAATCAGTCACATTTGAA
Organism: Palaemon carinicauda; assembly: GCF_036898095.1. NCBI lineage: Eukaryota > Metazoa > Arthropoda > Malacostraca > Decapoda > Palaemonidae > Palaemon > Palaemon carinicauda. The sequence continues at coordinate 102,334,179 of NC_090744.1, forward strand.
CCAGCATATAAAAAATCCCTTGCTAACAAGTAAATATACATTTCCTTATTCATCAGGGCACTTTTCACTCTATTTACTCATATTCTCTTTATACACGACGGTTTCTGTTTTGATATTTCAATTTCCCCCTTCGTATGAAAGGGTCATCTCTATGAAAAAGGCTAAATATGTAATCCACTAATCCTTTTTATCCGCTGAATTGAAAACAGAATGACGGAAGGCGATGTCCCCATCGTTTCCAATATTCTTCTGGATCAAAAGAATATTGCATAAATATAATCCTATTGTCCTATTCTTTTGTTAGTTTATATCAACAATACCTGGGAAAATACGATCTCAGTTTTTGTTTATCATATTGAATATACATTATTTTCAAACTGCACATATTAAAAAATGACAATATATTCAAAATAGTATGGATAGTAAAAATTCTCAATGTTTAACTGTATGCTATGGAACCTAAACTAAAATAATGGTATATGAATATCAAAACAAATATATTGTTGCTTTTAAAAGGTAGTAACTCGAGAGATTATTCCATAATGTAGTTCATATATCTTTTTCAGATATTAGAAAAAAAAGACTCTGGAAAATTTATTTCTAATATATAATATTCGATATTTGGAAGAAATTAAAACCAATAAGTAAGATTAGAAATTACAGATTTTTTTTTTACTAAGATTAATAAAAACGTAATATTTTTTAATTGTATCATTATACATTTTTACAAATGAAATTTGTTAGAATAAATTGCAATTGAATCACCGGCTGCTGTCATGGACATATCAACAAATCTAAGCTTGAATTTATAATTTAATAAATTTAGGTTTCAAGGAGCATTGCTATGATGAAGTGACAAAGTGTATGATACATTTTAGAATAATTTTTTTTTTTTATTAAATCAGGTATAAAAAAGCAATATTTCTAGGGGTATGAAAAACTAGGTCATTTGATAATATAGGTAATTTATTATATAGTTTCTGAAGAAGAAGAAGAAGAAGAAGAAGAAGAAGAAGAAGAAGAAGAAGAAGAAGAAGAAGAAGAAGAAGAAGAAGAAGAAGAAGAAGAAGAAGAAGAAGAAGAAGAAGAAGAAGAAGAAGAAGAAGAAGAAGAAGAAGAAGAAGAAGAAGAAGAAGAAGAAGAAGAAGAAGAAGAAGAAGAAGATGATTTCTAGCAGCAATAATAATAATAATAATAAAAATAATGACAACACCAACAACAACAACAACAGTAATAATAATAACAACAACAACAACAACAACAACAACAGTAATAATAATAATAATAATAATAATAATAATAAATACATCGAACGACCATTACAAAGAATTCAAGCAGTACATAGATTGTTTTATAGGTGGCAAATTCCCATCCAGCAAACCAAATTGGACAATAGCAAGCAACGCCAAAGTTATTACTTGCCATGGTTTATGGGCGTCCGTATATCTCCTCCCCCTTTTGGGAAATGACGGTCGTAACAGAGAAATAATGGATGAACTTAAACTCTGAAAAATAGGTAGAAACGACCTGGAGTCGACTCTGCCGAGCTGCACTTCAAGTAATGTAATGTTTTTCCGCTCGGCTGACGAAATGTTTAAAAGAATACAATAACGAGAGAAGTTGGGAGGCGATTGGGCCATGGAAAAGAGATC
>NC_090744.1:102338330-102348330 GCF_036898095.1 Palaemon carinicauda
AGCTCACAAGGATAGCAATATATAACCAATACTAAAAAAAAAAAACTTAAACCTAAATTAATCACAAGTAAACTTTCCAAAACCAGAAAACCAAAACATCACCATTCGATAAATAGGTACCAAACCTAAAAATTTCACATCACTCATATCATTAATAAACTTAATTAAGAGTCATTGCACTAACAACCGGATTCTGTATATATAGTCCAAAAGCTATAAACTTTTCCACACTCAATACACTGTTCCTTTTCAGGGATACACATCACTCACTATCAATAAATGTTGATCACAAAAACCACTGTCTATTTCAGTGTTATATATCACACTTATCACCATAGTGTCCAATACATACACACACACCGAACGACACAGAGAAGACCACCACAAGACTCCCCTGCGCAAACAAACAAACAAAATCGATGAAGCGTAATTATTAGCCTGAAAATACAGAATACCAGATTAGTGCCTATCTCTTTTCTTAGCTTATTATAAACCTTATCGTACCTGACACCTCTAAACCTTAGTAGATTAACCTTAACTCAGTCTAGGGTACCACTCATACACCAGCCTGTAGCGCCTAAAAAACGGCTGTTGTGCTACAGACCCGTGAGCCCATGACCCATCTAATTAATCAATCATTAGAAAGTACCAGTGATCACCCTCACCTTTTAACCTTAAAGATCCCATATAATATACCCAGAACATTATAGTCTTCTGTAAACAAACCATGATTAATAAATCTCAAATATACATTTACTTCTACTCACTACGTGCCCACTTCAACAGCACACACACCATAATTAGAACGATACAGACACTACCTTTAATAACTGCATAGCCCTCTGTCAATCAACTAATATTCAACGCTGCGAGAGAGAAAATCGGCAACAATATTATCTTTTCCTGGGATGTGGGAAAATTCTAAATTCCATTCTTGCAGCATGAGACTCCACCTCATCAATCGTTGATTTTTATTTTTGTATCTGCTGATGAAGGTCAGGGGATTATGGTCTGTCAAGACCTTAATAGGTGTATCTGAGGAGGAGAGATAAACCTGAAAATGGTTAATAGCAAATACTAAAGCAAGAGTCTCTTTCTCCACAGTGGAATACCTACGTTGGGCGGAGGACAATTTTTTTGAAAAGAATGCGACAGGATGAGAAACTCCCTGCTCGTCATTCTGCAACAACACCGCTCCTACACCAACGTCACTTGCATCCGTGGCAAGAGAAAAAGGAAGGTCAAAATCAGGAGCTCTTAAGACAGGGAAATTAATTAATACTCTTTTTAAATTATCAAAAGCCCTTTGTGTTTCATCAGTCCAGACAAAAGCTACCTTCTTTCTTAAGAGATTAGTCAAAGGATCGGCGATGTCAGAAAAATTTCTAACAAACCTTCGGTAGTACCCACCCAACCCAAGGAATCTTCTGACATCCCTCCTGCACTTGGGGATTAACATTTTTTCAATACATTCGATATTTGCTTGCTTAGGAGCAACTTTACCATTACCAACCTCATGACCCAAATATACCACCTTCGCCTTTGCGAAATCGCTTTTCTTTAAATTAATTACCAAATTTGCCTTTTTCAACACCTCAAATAGTGCCCTAATACGTTTTAAATGGGTTTCCCAATCATCGCTATAAATAACAATATCATCAATATACACAACACACCCCTCTAAACCATAGACTAAAGTATTCATTAACCTCTGAAAGGTAGCAGCCGCGTTCTTCATACCAAACGGCATCACTTTACATTGAAATAGTCCCTGGGGTGTTACGAAAGCGGACAGGGCCCTTGCCCGCTTCGAAAGAGGAACCTGCCAATAACCTTTCAGCAAATCGAATTTACTAATGTACTTGGCCTTACCCATACGATCAATACAATCCTCAATTCGTGGTAATGGGTAACAATCAGACTTAGACACTTCATTCAATTTACGGTAATCAAAACATAACCTGAAATTACCGTCGGGTTTCTTTACCAATACAACAGGGGATGACCAAGGACTTTGACTAGGTTCAATTAGGTCATGTTTTAGCATATAATCAACTTCCTTCGCCACAACCTCATTTTTAAAGGGATTCAACCTGTAAGGCGCTCGTTTCACAGGAGTGGCATTACCTACGTCCACGTCATGTTCAAGGACATTAGTCCTTCCCGGTACATCCGAAAATAATTCATTATAATTAAATACCAATTTCTTTAAAGACTTTTGTTCTTCATTGCTTAAATGAGAAACCATACCAGAAAAATGTTTCAAAGAATTCTTATTATCTGAACGCCATTCACTTCCATTAAAACAATTATCATCAATACTTTCACCCTCTGAAAAAGAAAAAAGTTTATCTTTCTCGGAAACTACAGCATTCCCTACGGTTGCCACGGGAGTGACTTTCTCCCGTTCTACATAAGCCTTCAACATATTTATGTGACAAAGCTGAAAAGGTTTCCTTCTCTCGGGAGTCTCTACTAAATAATTAACTTCACTAATTTTTTTCAGAATTTTCCAAGGACCTGAAAAAGATGCTTTCAATGGATTTCCAGGAATGGGTAACAAAACCAAAACTTTGTCGCCTACCGCAAAGTCACGTGCTTTAGACCTTCTGTCAAAAAAGTACTTCATTCTTTTTTGGCTACACAATAAATTTTCACCAGCAAATTTCCAAGCCTTTGTTAACTTATCACCTAGATTAGACATATAATCTAATAAATTGATCTCAGGGACGTCTCCCTCCCAGGACTCTCGAACAACATCAAGAGGACCTCGAACACAATGGCCAAACACAAGGCTGAAAGGCGAAAAACCTAAGGACTGACTTGGGACAGAACGAAAAGCGAACAACAAATAAGGTAATTCCTTATCCCATTCAGAACCATTAATCAAACAATATTTCTTTACCATCGATTTCAGGGTTTGATGAAATCTCTCCAGAGCTCCCTGACTTTCTGGATGATATGGAGAAGAGGTCACATGTTTTATATTTAACTCTGCCATTTTATCTCTGAAATACCTGCTAACAAAATTAGAACCACAATCCGATTGAATAATTTTAGGCATCCCAAACCTGGTAAAAAAGTCAATTAGTACATCTACAATTTTAACACTTTTTATCGTACGTAGTGGTATTGCCTCGGGATATCGAGACATCCTATCCATGATAGTCAAAATATATTCATTTCCACTACGAGTCCTTGGTAATGGTCCAACAATATCAATAATGACCTCCGTGAAAGGTTCGGAAACCACTGGAATAGGACATAGAGGCGCTTTTGGAATAAGCTGATTAGGTTTACCGACCTTCTGACAAACATCACAGCTATTGACAAACTTCTTTACGTCCGCCTTCAACTTCGGCCAATAATAATTCATTAACAACTTGCCAGAAGTCTTATGAATGCCAAAATGTCCGGCCAAACCACTTTCATGCGCCAATGATATCAACTCATTCCTGTAAACAAATGGAACCATTATCTGTTTCAAAATTTCATAATCAAAGTTATCAGCCTCCATAGGCCTAGTCAACCTATATAAAATATTATTAATTATTTTAAATTTGGGACCGGTTATATCAGTCACATCACCTGACTCAATAGGGAGATCCCGAAAATCCTTTTTCTGAGCTTTGATTAGCTCTTCAATAGTCCAATTCAGTTTGTCCTTCAAAATCCCAAGATCTACAACTACGCTATCACTACGTTCTAAACTACTTAAATCTAGATCAATTGTTGACTCTGCAGCGTCAACAATTCTAGCACTAGAACGAGTAACTGCTGCTACTTCACTATCAGGGTTTATCAGTATGGGACAAGTATTATTCTTCAGAGCAACATCATTCCCTATCACAACATCAACATTTTTAACCGGAAATTTATCAACGATGGCCAATTTCAAATTCCCTGCAAAGGAAGGGCAGATTAAATTAAAATTTTCCATAGCATACGATTTTACCGTATCAGGAAAACCAGCCAATAACACAAATTCCCCACTTTTTGGTACAAAATTGCAAGGTAATGCCTCCCTTAATATCAAAGATTGAGCTGCACCGGTATCACGCAAAATACGCACACGTCTTTTCTCGGACGAATTGGCGAAAGAGACACTACCGAAGGACAAATATCTGTCAAAACAACCAGGTAGTCATTGATCAGCGGATGTTGTTGGGGTAGGTTCTCTCTCTCTCTCTTCCACACCCATGACTGGCCTAACATTAGCATTTTGTGAGTTTCTAAATGCATAACACATGCTCTTTACGTGCCCCTTCTTATTGCAAAAGAAGCACGTCAATGTTTTCAATTTATCGGGATTATATATCTTAGGTCTATTATTCCTGTTAGGAGAAAAATTAATATTAGTATTGGCATTGCCCTGATCATTACCTCTATAATTATTTCTAGTAAACATCCCTGCATTATTATTATTATTATTATTGTTAGAATTATTATTCCTACCTACTTTACCCCATCCAGACTTCACAATTTTTGTTACTCCCCCTAACTCACTCTTATGAGACAAATAATACTCATCACTAGCGATGGCTACCTCCTGAATGGTCTCTAGTTTTAACTCTTCGAGGTGAACCTTCAGTTTGTCCGGAACACACCTCTTGAACTCCTCCACCAACATTAACTCTTTCAATTTCTCAAAATTTACCACTTCCTTGGACTTGAACCAATCACTAGCATATTGTTCCTTCGATCTTGCAAATTCGATAAAAGTTTGCTCCCTACTTTTTTCTAAGTTCCTGAAGCGTTGCCTATAGGCTTCAGGGACTAACTCATAGGCCTTCAAGACGATAGCCTTTACACACTCATAATCTGATGACAGATCCTCCTCCAGAGTTACATACACCCTCTGAGCTCTTCCAATCAATTTACTTTGTATAAGAGTGGTCCAATACTCTTGGGGCCACTCCAACCTTGCTGCAATCCTCTCAAATGATACAAAAAATTCTGCAATATTGTCTTCCTCAAATTTAGGCACAAATTTGAGAGCCTGCGCTAAATTAATAGCAGGCGTTACTGACCTATTTGGGGAAGGGGGAGAAGAAGAAGAGGAACCTGAGTTTTTCATGGCAATCTCATGCTGCCTCTCCTTTTCTCTTTCCTCCGCCTTAAACTTTTCTATATCAAACTCCATCTGCCTCAGAGCAATTTGCCTATCCAAAATTTCTACAGACAACAGTGCTTTATCAGGTTTCACTTGTTCCCCACCAGCCTTTACAGTTTTAACATATTCATAAATTTGCAATAGCAATACACCCTTTCTTATTGACACATCATATTCCAATTCAAAATGTTCTGCTACAATTTCCAAATCTTCCCTATTCAACTCTGCAAGCCTTTCTTGCCACCCCTCTCCGCTAAGGAGGTCTAGTACATTAACCATGATGACCACTATTATTCACACAATACTAAATCTACAAAAAGAAAAAAAAAAAACCACGAGGAGGTGAAAATATGCTGCCTGAAAAACAACCCCAAGAATTTACTTTGCACATACACCGGTGAATACTTAGGAACAAAAATATCCTGTCACGGTCGCCATTTTGTGATGGATGGCTTGACCACCACACAAAAACACTAAACTTTTCAAACAGTATTCACTTAAGTACCATACTAAGTCCACAAAAGGTGGAATAGTATACAATTTCAATAAGAGTGCAAAGTCAATTCAAGGGGACAAAGAAAATACCACAAAAATATACTTAATTTTAATACACAAGTTTCAGACAGAAATAACACCTGAACCTCAACAATACAGTAATTAATGATAAACACTCACTCTTAAACTCCCTGTAAAAGAAAACAATTACACAATTAAAGAAAGGTCATCAACACAAGCATACAAAAAGGGAAGAGGGTCCAGAAAGGAAGAGGCAAACGAAAAGTAAGAATATCCTAACAATTACACATTAAATATCCCTAACAAATTCCTCATTCACTTCTCGGGGTCTCCTCAGAGGACAATAAACTCTCCAGCTGGATGGCTTAATTCAGGCGGCAGAAAAACACGGATCCAAAACAATGGTGGTGACTGGTTCAATAATGCAGAACGCCCAGGAGTACAGGTCGTGGGCCCGACACACAAATATAACAATCAAAATTTTTACCTTGGGGCAGAGAGGTCCCCTTGGCTTTTACTGAACCAAGGGCAGTTTAATATATATAGGATAACAATCCTTAATGCAGAGCGAGGATATCCTGGGAAAGCTAAACAGCTTCACAATGCAGCTCTGTAATGGCGATGAATATAATAAATCCAACAGCAATTATCGTGCCCTTCAAGGTTGGAGGCTCAGAAACACACTGAGGCCAACTCCTCCAAGCGAAACCCTCCATACCTCGGATAATGAAGGAGAGCTGCCACGTAACCAACACAACTTGAAAATATAAAATAGTCGTTAGCCAATAATAAACACCAAGATAACCACCGGTGAAAAGATAAACTATCAAAACAAAATTAAACAATAAGTCTACAGTATAATAAACCTTATACATCTATAAAAACTTAAATAATTTAGAAAAATAAAGCAATAATATTACAATATATATATATATATATATATATGCATATATAAATAAATACATACATATATAAAAGTATTATTATTAACATATATATTCATATATAAATAAATGCATACATATATGCATGTATTATTATTATCATATATAATTTTATATATATATATATATATATATATATGTATTCATATATATATATATATTATACATATATAATATATATATACATATATATGTATATATACATATATATACACACACATATATATATATATATATATATGTGTGTGTGTGTGTGTGTGTATATATATATAATTTTACATATAAGAAAATGCTATTCTAGGTTATCTTCTGTATAGTCGTGCATTGGCAGGAATTAAGCTAAATTCGTACAATATTTTTCTCAAATATCAAATTCTGTTTTCCTTCGGATAGATATGTAACTTTAGCTTCCAAATGCTATGGTTAGAATAATAAGAGTTGAAGGGCACAATTGGACGATGGTTAAAAATATAACAAAACCTGATTCTGTTTCTAAAGTCTTCTGTTATGTATATTGTATATTAAGATTTACCAAAAATTATAATGTGAACAGTTTCTTTAGATATTTCAGCACTATCATTATCCTATTTCACTACCCCCCTCTCTCTCTCTCTCTCTCTCTCTCTCTCTCTCTCTCTCTCTCTCTATGTTTTTCTTACTTTAATGAGATATCGGATTTCGATGTATCGGGTATATTGTTCATCCGTAAAGGTAAAAAAATCTCCTCACTTTGAACTCAAGTGAATGAGATTTGTTTTCATTAATGATCACCATATCATGTCTCAAATATCCAAAGAGTCTTGTTGTAATTATAAACACGTATGATTCAACAGTTGATGCATGAGTCAGACTAATAGCCTTGTCTTTTCTTTATATATATATAATCATGTATGTATGTATGTATGTATGTATGTATGTATTTATGTACACACACACATATATATATATATATATATATACATGTATTTACATACATATATATATATATATATATATATGTATACACTATATATATATATATATATATATTTATTTATATATATACATCCATACATATATATACATATATATACATTTATATACATACATATGTAAATGTATACACTATAAATATATATATATATATATATATATATATATTTATATATATATATATACATATATATGTGTGTGTAAACACACATATGTATATATGCATATGTATATACACACACATATATATATATATATATATATAAATATATATATATATATATATATATATAAATATATATATATATATATATATATATCATTACCATCAGCCGTAACTAGTCCACTGCAGCATAAAAGGCTCAGACATGTCTTTCCACCTGTGTCTGTTTATGGTCTTTTTATGCATTTTTTTTTCTTAGTTCTTCAATCGATCACCTACTCTTCCATCCCCTTATTTGTTTGCACTTTGCAATCTCTGGGGACTCATTTCATTATTCTTAATTTGTCCTGCCCTTGTCCATTTCCTTTCCCTACATATTGTTAAAATTCTGTCTAATTAAGTTTTCTCTTCTATCTATGTTGCTCTTTTTTCTGTATCTTAATGTTATTTCCATCATTATTCTTTCCATAGCTATTTGAGTTTTAACTACCTTATGTTCTAAGTCTTTGGTTAGTCTCTAAGTTTCTGATGCACATATTATTACTGGTAGGATTATCTGATTAAATACTTTTCTTTTTAGAGAAACCAATAATTTTACATTTCATAATATAACTATTTTTCCAAACGTTCTCCATCCTATTCCTATCCTTCTTTCAATTTCGGTCGTAATTGTATATATTCATTAACAATTTCTAAATATACGTCCAGTTGTATTGAATATTATCTTAGTTTTCATCATTACCGTTTTCAGTTCTCCGTTTCTGCTTTCTCTATTCCAATCCTCTATTATCTTTTGCAATTCCTTTCATAGTTCACTTAAGAGAACTCTGTCATCTGCAAATCTTTAGATGCTAAAGTGTTCCCCATTAATATTAATTCCTACATTTTTCGGTCAAAATTTTCAATATATGTATGCAAGTGTGTGTGCGTGTGCGTGTGTGTTTTTGTGTGTACTCAAAACGTGTTCATTTTCATTTATATATCATTCAGGTGATATAATCCACTTGCCCCCTCAAATACATTTATTCGTTCAAGTAGATCAGTATTGAAATAAACTTGCATTTGTCATTTTTCCTATCAAAGAAAAAGAGATGAAGGGTTATCGTATCTCAAGTGTTAGAGATCTCAGTATAATTCACAGCTGCTTTATAAACATATAGTTAAGAGAGGTCCATACCAATTAGTTTTGTATCATTGATAAATGGGTATGAATGACAACTATTTCTATCTAGTTATATAAATAATCTTGAAATTATAAATATTTATTTTCCTAAATCTCCAGATAACTTTTTTATTTGATATCAACGAAACATAGGGGATTTAACTAAACATTCCTAGGTCAAATTAGAAATTTCGAAGAAGAAATGAAGTTAGCAGAATATACATAAACGATCTCATGACTTGATTGAATTCGTTAAACAAGAATGATTTTTCATATAATTCTTATTCCTTAAAACGTTATCTAAACTTAGAATAAGATATAAACTAAAACCAAAATATATAACTTTTAAATAGTGATATAACACGTGTTATCTACCAGACAACCAATATATAATCATGGATCACGTTAATCAAGGTAATAAAAAAAGTGGCGTCTGGACCTTAACGAAAAAATAATGAAAAGAGAGAGAGAGAGAGAGAGAGAGAGAGAGAGAGAGAGAGAGAGAGAGAAGATAAAATAAAGATATATCTAAGGGTTTATTACTAGAATAATAATATTAAGAAACATGATTAACTCCGTCCTCAAGACATACGCAAGAAAAAAGTGATACTTTAAGCAGACCAAAAGTTGAAGAAAAAAATAAAGTATCACCGTCAATCTAACACTTTTGTTTAAAAAATGACAAAACAAAAATAGGACAAGTTCAAAGTCACGTCAGACTAACGAAATTTCGACTTTACAGTAGAAAATTGACCACTTTGAAAAAGAACTCTGGTAGTGAAAGGAATGTCAGATGGTTCTTGAGACCAGCGTGCGTAAAAGGCTTTATGTTACAGAGACAGAAACTTGAAGCCAATAGACGGAATGGAATCGTACCCAAGTTTATATCGACTCTGTAAAAAAGAGATATGGCTAGCAACTCTCAATCTTGTTTGCCTATGAGATGAATTCGTAGATCAGTTATTATGAAGAGTTTGAAAGTTTAAAAGGCCGTCTATGAATGACAGAGGCAAGGGACAGTGACAATGCCATAGCAGGACAATACCCTAAAAACTGACCATATATCCATATGATCAGCGCCCAAGCCCCCTTTCTACCAAGCTAGGATCAAGGAGGGCCACGCAATTGCT
>NC_090744.1:102355830-102363330 GCF_036898095.1 Palaemon carinicauda
GGAGAATATTTAATTCATATGATTATAGTTTTACTTTTACAATAAAAAGCTCTTCTAAGATTCAAATGACTATTAAATAAATCTCAGTTCACAAACATTTGACCATTTGACCATCTCTCACAGAAAAGACTGCATTGCACACACTACCACAACAGTCTGACAACATATGCTGGCCCAGAGATATCGGTGAGCAATAAGCCAACACTGTATGGATGTCCACGACTGGAAACCCCTCAATGAAATAATTGATTGTAGAAACCCAGATCTTTCAAAGGAACAACTACGGCAGGCTTACAATAGCTGAATTTTTTTTTTTTTTTTTTTTTTTTTTATCAGCAAGACAGATTGTACAGATACAGTTACAATATTGGTTATATTATGCTACATAAATAATATTAAGGTTGCAAACATCTTAACTCACAGTGAATTCCATATTTCATACATCTTACTTCTGTTTAATTCCAAAAATTTGTTATATCGTTCTCCATTAATCATCCTTCGCTGCTCCAAAAATATCTTCGTATGAAAATGTTTGACATAATTTTGTCACTGATATTTACATCTTCCATGTCACAAATTTGGTCTCTAAGCATCCACAATGTTACTATGTAAGTACTGAACATAATGTTACAAATGTTATTTTTTATTCTACTTAATTTGGGAAATACAAAGAAAATAAGCTCAATATTTCTACTAAATTTTGTATCACACAGATAACTCATTAATTCCCTTACCCATATTAGCACTTTCTTCGTTTTATCACAATCATAAAACATATGAATAGGGACGTCCTCTTTCCCACAGTTTAGACAATATGAAGAATCTGCCAAATTCATAACATGTAATTTTTTCCTTGTTGGCAGTGCCTGGTGAATATACTTGTAAATAACAGTCCTATCCTGGACATCAAGGAATTTACTGTTCATATTTTTCCAAATGCTTTCCCAGTTAAACAGAGGGAAATTCTCGACAACTTTCGGAATTTCATCTTTTCTAATACCTTTATAAATTGTTTTACTATTCATTATTGGAAAATTTTTGCATCGAATAATTTTCCTTACATTATCTATACACACATTATAATATACATTACCAGTAAATCCATATTCATTACATTCAAAGTCACAGTTTATAATTCCATCTAATCTAAGTTTACAATAGTAATACATTAAAACATTGGGTTCTGATCCCGACAAATACAGCTTTAGAAACTACTTATGAATATACTCAAAGCTTTGTCATGTAAGTCTTGGATACCCAGACCTCCTTCACTTCTGTGAAGCTTTAGCGTAGATTGTTTAATTGGCTGATAACGACCATTCCAGATATACTCAAATACCACTTTGTTTATTCTTTTGCACACTTGTATGGGAATAGGATACACATGCGATACATACCATAGTTTTGATAACACACAAGCATTAATGTATATAGCTTTTTGATGTAAGGTTAAAATTCTACTGTTCAACATGTTTAATGATGTCTCAACATTATTAGCTATATTATCCCAGGTGCTATTCAAACCTAATACATAATCATTCGAATAAACAATTCCTAAAATCTTTATAGAATCAACCACAACATCCAGGTAATCAAGTGGCCATGTGGTTTTCCCTCGGAAGTTACCAACGCCAATAATTTTGGACTTCTTGTTTCTATTTAACACCGCTCCTGTGGCCTTTTCGTATTTCACAATTACTGACTCGGCTTCAACGATACAATTCTCTGTTCTAACTATGATGTTTGTGTCATCAGCATATCCGACAACACCAACTGAAACTTGTCTAGGAAGTTTAATTGACTTTATTTTACTTTTCCTAATTAGCCTGTACAAAGGTTCTTGGTGAATAACATAGAGGATCATTGATAGAGGACATCCTTGTCTAACAGATCGTTCAACATTGATAGGATAACCCATTATATGATTTATACACATTCTGCTACATATACCAGTATAAAGCATCTTTACCAGTGCAACAAAATTATCTCCGAAACCAAAAGCTGTCATCACCTTGAGTAGAAAATCTATATCCACTCGGTCGAATGCTTTATTCCAGTCAAGAGACATAATTGCACAATCCAGATTTTTCTCATTTGCAAAATATATGATGTCCCTAACAAGCAAGTTACAATTAACGATTGACCTATCTGGCACGGCGCAGAACTGCCCTTGAGAAATTATTCTATTAAGTAGATTTTTAATTCTGTTACTCAAAATCTTAGAAATAATTTTATAATCAACACAAAGAAGGCTTATAGGTCTCCAGTTCCTCAACCTTTCTCTCTCATCTCCTTTGTGTACTAAAGAAATTATTCCGGTTGATTGGGATTTAGTTAATGATAAATTCTCGAATTCATTTCTAACAACCTCATGAAATTCTTTCTTAATAATATCCCAGCAATATAAGTAAAACTCAGCGGGTATCCCATCTACACCCGGAGTCCGATTCAAATTCATCGATTTTGTAGCTATCCAGAGCTCCTCCAAAGTAACTTCCCTTTCGAGTAAATCATTATCCTCTTCATCTATCACCTATCTATACTTGATAACAAATCGTCTTGTTCTGTGGTATCTAAATCAATCTTTTGATATAATTTCCTATATTCTGTTGTTGCATAATGTAGAATGGCTTCAGTAGAATCTAAGTATTCTCCATTATCCGTCAACAGATTTTCCATTTTATTCTTAATTGCTCTTTCTTTCTGTTTCTTTATCAAGTATGCTGAGAGTTTCTCGCCTTCATTACATTCTTCTAATTTTGCTCTTAACCTGATGCCTTCGACTTCCACCATTTTCAACTCTGTAATTTGATTCTTTAGATAATCAATTTTACCCTTATCAAAACCATCCATTTTGGAACATTCATGTTTTAGTCTACTTTCAAAATAATCAATCAGTCCAAAACGTTCATATTTTTTCATCTTACCACACCTTTGGAAAAACTTTGCTATATTTACTTTGGCGTATTCATCCCACCATAAACTAATGTTCTGAAATCTATTAATATTCCTAACAAGACCGACCCAAAAATCCTTAAACTGAGACTTTATTTTCTCATCTTTCAATAGTGATGAATTCATCTTCCAAAATGGTACTCCGACCTTAATACTGGGATTTATGTTTAATCGCATTTTTATGGCTGCGTGATCAGAAAAGGAAACATGGACACACTCTACATTTTGTATTCTCTCATATAATCTAGTGACGTAGAATCTATCAAGTCTGGCACCGTAATTACCCCTAATAAAAGTAAATTCAACAGAATTATTTAATGAGAACCATGCATCTTTTAGGCCAATGTTTCTAACCAAGTTTTTCAAAGCTATTGATTTATTGTGGGGATTTGGATTAGTACAATCACGGTCACTAACCACACAATTCCAGTCACCGCCAATTATAATGTTGTCGAGATTTCCCTTCATGTAATAGAGAAGTTCGGTACCTATTAGGTCATCTCGTTCCCGTTTAACATTACTACCAGATTGACCATATATATTGATTACTTGAAATTTAATATTTGAACTAGATAAACTTAAACTTATAATTCTATCATTCCAGTGCAATTCACACCTGTCTATCTTTATTCCAGAGTTTTTCCGAACAAAAATCAATGTACCACCTTTAAAACATAAAGAACCATTAAAGAATACATCAAAATAATCGCAGAGAACACACAAATATTTCTGCATTTTCACATTGTGCTCCTGAATGAGAGCAATATCAACTCTATGCTGAATTAAAAAGGATTTTACAATATATTGTTTCCTAGTGTCATTCAGACCATTTACATTTATAGTTATTAGATTAATATACATTGTGATTAGTCAGTAGGTCTCACTTTTTCTTAACTTGCAACAGTTTGTTACCTGACGTCTCTACTTCGCTGCTTAAGAGTCTATTCTTCTCTTCAGCGTTGAGCCCTTATGCCCAACGACTGTTGAACTTCGCCCTTTTCTTCCACTCTTTTTCCCATAATCTTTGCCCCTTTCCTTCTGAATCTCTCTACTGAATCCTTCTGATTACCTTCACACGGTGATTCATGGTTCCGATCTGAGCAGATAGCAGTAGGTGGCTTTTCATCAAAACACCCACTTACCGCTCCTCTTCGCTAGTTATACGGTCGACCATTAACGACTCAAGCATACCAATTATTTCTTTCCAGGATGTTTTCTCCTTAACATCCTCACTATCTATAGATAATTTCATTGGTCATTGTCGTCATCATCTTGAGTATTTTGTTCTGCATTCGCTTCCATTATTTCTTCGTATTCATCATCCTGTCCTAATTCGTTTTCTATAACTTTAATTACACTATCATCTTCGACCTCGCTGATTTCGTGTCCTATTCTTGCCGTCCTATTTTCAGTTGTATCTTGGCAATCTTCTATTGCCTGGCTTACCCGAATTACACCGTCCTGCTTTTCCCCTGAATGTGTTTCATTTACCTTATCTGACTTTGTACCGTTTTTCAGAAAAACGTCAGTACGGATCTCTCTATTTCCACTAGTGTTTTCCCGTCCTTCATACGGTATGACGATTTCCTCATCTTGGGTAGAACTTTGATGTATTTCAGCTTCCACTTGCAGTCTAGTGATTGATGACTCAGCATCTTGCACAATAAGTTTACTAACACCTTCGTTTTTCTTAATAAAGCTCTCTTCTAATGGAACAGCATTTATACTCTCATTATTAAGATTGTGTCGACTCATTTCTTGAACCCCTTCTCCATTCCTCCCCCTCCTCGCCTAGGTAACTCAGGAAAATCATTGTTACTGAAAATATTAGTTCTCTCTAAGTATGGAGTGGAACATTCCGCTGCAAAATGGCTACTCATTCCACACCTTCGACACGTTTGTGTTTGTCCATTGTGCCACAAAGATAAATATTGACCCTTATAGTAAAAACTTGAAGGAATATCTTTTTCTTAATCATCATTACAGTCCTAAGACCATTTAAAACATGTTATAACCTATTTCCCGAGCATTACTTTGCGTCACACCAAATACCTCGCCATATTTACTTAATATTAAAGCCACCTCTTCATCACTCATTTCAAATGGAACATTTCTTACACTTACATAAATCTTCGAACCTGATACATTACACACTTTTACCCTCAATTTACCTTCGTCGATGGTTATCTCCTCATTTTCATATTCCGAACAAATTCTTGTAAAGGTAGATTCATGCTTGAACTTAACGTAATATTTCTGTCGAGAAATAGCTTGAATTCCATATAGTTCATCATCGTCTAATTTCATGACATCACTGAGTATCTTCTCCATATATAAAAAGCCAATGAAGCCATCAAGGCTAACTATTGCTATTGTATTCTGTCGCTTGATGGGAGTTTCAGCAACAAACCTTCCACTAACCCCCCTACCATCACTCCAAGAAAATGGAGCTGCCATTACGAGTATTGTTTATGTGAGTCTCTGTCTCAAACACGAAAATTAATGAAACTTACTGTTAAACCATAACACAGTAGTGTCGAGAGGATATTCAGCGCAAGGCGAGCACCAATTTCTGCTGGGGCAACAACAGCCCCAGGCCATACTTCCACTGGTAGGTCCTCGTTTGAACACTTATTTTCGAATTTCGTCAATAAATTGAAAACGGTTTTCTTATGAAGTGTCACTGTTAGTACAGACAATTCGCTACATCTTCATGCACCTTCACTAAGTAACATTATGTTATTACTGAATTATCCTATTAAAAAGGGCGTTTTACTAGGAAGTCTTCGAACAACAACACACCGGTCCGCCGGTTCTTCTTCTTCCCCCAACAATAGCTGAAGTAAGCATCGCCCTACAGGGGCCAACATTGAAAATCCACCCGGATTCCAATTATATGCTACCTTCAAATAGAAAGCGATATGGATATTCTCTGTAATGGTGTAAGTTCTAGCGTGTGATTATGTGTGTGCGCCCGTATATATATTATATATATATATGTGTGTGTGTGTGTGTGTGTGTGTGTGCATAAGTATATAATCAACCATTATCATCTTTATAATCTGAAGATCTCTGAGTTTTGAAAAATTTCAACAGCATTTTTTTAATTTCTAGATTTTTTTTTTTAAATTTCTATATGACATAATTTCAAAATAATTAATCATAATCTTTATAGAATCTCATATGCATATATACTTCTATGTGTGATAGTGTATTCCTATGTTTTTTCTGGTAGGTGTGTGGCATAGGATCTACAAGGATAATTTTTTTAATGTCACAGCTCAGGGAATGAAAAGACCCTTTATAAACCTTACGAGGAAATTTCAAAAGACGGCTCGAAAACGACCAGCTGTATGATTATGGACTAGAGAAGAAGATGGATGATGTAAGGGAAGGTAGGAACTGCTAGGAAATGATTGATGAAAATATCACTGACAAGGAGGTACGGCGTGCGAGGTGTTAAGCGAGAGAAATTAATGGTGGTTTAAGTGTCCTCCTGCGTAAGAAAATATTTTTGGGGATAATTAGCACTATTAGAATGAACTTTTTTCTTTCAATTATAGTTTATTCTCGATATTAGATTGCCTATTCAACTGACATTTTACGTCGCCTTGAAATTCATGAAATTCAAATTAATATGGGATGTATACATATACTTTTCCGTATCTTATATATGTATCATTGAATTATCTTAAAGGACGGGATTCAAAATACTTTGTACTAAGAACAGCATACCTAAAATCCTTTTTTTCTTAAAACATTCATATTGATAAAAAAAAATATACTGGTCTCGTATATGTCGATGGCAAGGAAGTATTTTTTTATGTTGGTAGACATAATATGTGAGAGAGAGAGAGAGAGAGAGAGAGAGAGAGAGAGAGAGAGAGAGAGAGAGAGTGTGTGTGAATATGCCTTACAGGAATTAACTGTTTATTACTCTATTAAATGAATGAACTGTTTAAAAATTACTTTAATTTTTTTTTTTCTATTCGGTTTTAATCACCTCACTCCATTTTGATTATCTTCATGAAAGAACATAACCTTCTTTATCGCTATTGTTATCCCTGAAGTCCTATAACATAATAACAATGAATTGAAAAATGTGATGTATGAAAGCGATTAAATTCTTATACGAAAAAAGAGATACTTGACTCATTCAAACCAGTATTAATAGATTAATAGCTCTTTTCCTCTCAAATGAGACTATAACTCCAGCCACCTATTCCATTGCTTCTTGTTATAAAGGAGGAATTTTAAATATGTCTCGCAAGTATTTTTAGCAGTGCTTGCAAGGATAATAAGCTATTCATTCATGGTTTAATAACAGCTTCTTTCATAGTGTAATTTGTAAAAGACTATTCTATTCAGGAACGTTAGAATTTTATCATCTTAGGACTATAAACTTAATAAACTTGAGAAAGGATTTAACGTTATTTTCATATCAACTTTTATAAGATAGGTTCTAGCATATGCAAGTCTATCAGTGTCAGATGTGGTAAACTTTGTGGTTTTATTATGTGCGTGTATATATATATATATATATAT
>NC_090744.1:102375830-102377937 GCF_036898095.1 Palaemon carinicauda
TAAGCCGGGTAGTTGAGCCAAGCATCCCTTAAGCACTTCCTGGATATTTCCTCTTAAAAGAATCTCCTTTTTCTCCATTTTTCATAGTCCATCCACTTGATCCTTCCTACTAAGGCTTGTGCTTCTGCATCAAAGGATATTTCCTCAAAAAAAAAAAAATCCTTTTTATTTTAATCTTTTTTTGTCCAGCCAGGTGATCCTCCCAATTGAGTCCGTACTTCATCCAATGACGCAGGCTTGTACTTCTGCATCAAAGGATATTTCCTCTCGAGTCCTGCTTCTCTTAATTTTTTTTATGAGTTTTTTTTTAGTTTTTATATTTTTTTTGGATATTTTAGTTTTTTATGTATTTATATATGTATAAATTTTTTGTTTTTGCTGCTGCTGCTGCTGCTGCTCCTCAAAGAAGTCAGCTTTTTCCCCCAGCCTGATTTCTTTGGATCCCCTATAAGGACCAGACTACATACTAGAAGAACCTTGCCTCCCCCCCCCCCACCCCCCGTCTGCATAGCCAGTCTTCTAGATTATTCTATCAGAACCACCCGAGGGTTAGTATCCAAAAGAATAGATCTAGATATCTGACCGTTTGTTCTCCTGACAAAGCCCTTGTAACACCACACCAGGGAACATAGCATACTAGAAAAAGACAAGGTTTTCCCCTCTGTAGAGCGAGTCCTCTAGGTTATTCCACGTCCTTCAAGCCGGGTAGTTGAGCCAAGCATCCCTTAAGCACTTCCTGGATATTTCCTCTTAAAAAAATCCCCTTTCTCTCCATTTTTCATTATCCATCCACTTGATCCTTCCAAGTAAGGCCATTGTGTACCCAAGGTGGTAGAGCTTGTACCATCTGCATCAAAGGATATTTTACTCCTAATTAAAATGGTCCTTTTTTTTCTCTCATAGTCCATCTACTTGATCCTTCTAATGGCTCTTACATAAAAACTTGTTTGCTTACAAATGTAAACTAAAACTAATACTTTCCTGAAAACTCTAAAGAAACTTATTCTAAGCATATTTTCCCCACGTTTTTTTTTTTAATTTATTTTTCATGTCTTTTTTTGTATTTTTAAAGATTTTATCATTTTGGGGGCTTTTTTGTTTTTACATTTTTTGTTTTTTTTTGGATTTTTTGTTTTTATATTTTTTTTGAGATTTTCTATCTTTTTTTTTTTTATAATTCCGGAAGAATTATCTATTTACATGCAAACAATTTGCCAACCCAGTTGAACACTCGCTTTGGCCATCGATGCCGTTGGTCCTTCTTTCCTGACTTTGGTCGAATCCATTCATCGTATGACTTTCTGAGTTTTTCATCCGTCAGAACAGTTTTAGCATAATTCACTCTTTTAAACCTCCACACGAATCCATCCTGTATGAATTTTGGTTCGCCCCCGTGTCTGTCCGGATGATAATTCATGGGTAAGGCTCTGAAGGCTTTTAAAATTTCTTTCGTAGAGGCTGTCTGACTCACACCCAAAATCTCATAATGGTTTTGGTTTACCGATTTCTTCCTTTGCGCCTTAGCATCTTCTATGAATTTCGAACATTCTTCAAATCCCTCTACCGTTCTCGCAGTTTCAAAGTCCTTCCTGGCAGCGTCGAAAAGGCCAAGTTTGAGAAGGTGCTTCCCTCGTAGCACGTAGAATCTGCTGCATTCATGATGATATTTCTCAATTTCTTGGCAAACAGTCCAATATGATATCCATGTCAAGAGTGTTTCCGGAGTCTGCATTCCCTTCAGCCTTTAATATATTTTCCTGCTTATCTTCCTCTTTATTTTCCGTTTCCTTCTTACTCTCTTTCTTCATGTCTTCATTCTTCGGCTGTTCGTTCTCTTGAACGTTTTTTTTTTTACGGACTCCTTTTCCCTTTCTTGATGATCAGAAGTCTTCTCAGCTTTCATCTTTTCTTTCACCTGTTTCTCGGCTTTTAGTTTGTTTACTCCGTTTCTCAATTGTTCCTTCAGCCTTTCTTGCTCCTGTTACTCTCTCTCCAAGTCATTTTCAAGTTCTTCTATTTTCTCATTAAGGATTTTATTAATTTCTTTCATTTCCTCCATTTCCGTATTAAGAATTGCCTGTTTCTTCTCCTCTCCCTTAATCTGAAG
>NC_090744.1:102378437-102380937 GCF_036898095.1 Palaemon carinicauda
GAAATCCTCTGCGCCTAAGGGAGAGCATTGCTGTATTTAGAAATATCCTATTCAATATATCAATTTTTATAGGTGATGATATTTCGGAAGATTTATGTATGAAGTAAATGTTGAAAAAAAAAAGTAATTATTATTATTATAATTATTATTATCATTATTATTATTATTATTATTATTATTATTATTATTATTATTATTATTATTATTATTATTATTATTATGATAATAATAATAATAATAATAATAATAATAATAATAATAATAATAATAATAATAATAATATAATAATAATAATAATAATAATATCATCATGGTCATCATCAGAATTTTTTTATTTTTGTGGATATCATTCCCTGTATCAATATCATATAAAACATTTTCATCATATCTATATTAGTTCATCTCAGCTCACATATTCTATCATGAATCAGCAGAAGTCAATTTGCCTTTTTATCATTATATCATCATTAAAAAAAAAAAAATCCTTTCTTCCAAATGCATCCATTTGAAAAGCTTCCACATGAATAAAATTCATTCAACCACGAAAGCGGAAAATATAACTCACAGTTTTTCGGTTTTTATTTTTTTTTTTTGCGGCGAAATGGGCGTGTCAGAATTAGTGTCCAAATGGCGACGCTATCCGCAGTGTAAACAAACACACAAAAACGTTGTTTCTCTTTTCTGTTCTGTAAATATTCTGGTACTGAAGTGGTTGCAGTGTAACCCATGCTCCATAATTGCATTGTTTTACAAAAAGGTCATGAGGCGTGATGTTCTCTCTCTCTCTCTCTCTCTCTCTCTCTCTCTCTCTCTCTCTCTCTCTCTCTCTCTCTCTCTCTCTCTCTCTCTCTTAATTATATTTGAATATATTACACCTCCTTACACACACATACATATATATATATATATATATATATATATATATATATATATATATATATAATATATATATAATATATATATATATATATATATGTATATATATATATTATATATATATATATATATATATATATATATATATATATATATATACATATATGTATATATATATATATAATATTATATATATATATATATATATATATATATATATATATATATATATATATATATATATATATTTAAATATATATACATACATACATTATATATATATATGTATATATATATATATATATATATATATATATATATATATATATATATATATATATATATTATATATATATATATATATTATAAACCCTTTTAGCTCGGAAATTTTTTTCCTACTAGCTGATTGGTTTGACAAAATAAATCTAATCAAGCAGCTATTAGGAGACTTTTTTCGAGATAGAAGGGCACCCCTGCGAGTCAGCGTAAATGCACCTCATTGAAAGAATTGGAGCATAGTTTGTCTTAAACAAGTAACTGTCTGGCGTTTACTCCTATGTAGTCTGCCAGGATTCATCCTGGGAATATAATTATGTGAAATGGACGGGACTTGTGCATACTATAAACGTAATTATATTCATAAGATGCTATTATTCCCAAGGCTATTGCAAATAATGGCATTAGCCAGTTGTGCAAAGCTGCATTATTTTATGTTCTGCTAATACTTCGGTATTAGCCTATTTATTTATATTTATCTATAAAAACACACAAAGGTAAGCAACCATATATGCAGTGCAAGCGTATACCTTTTATCAATAGTGCATATCTATTTTTGTATTTAGATCGACTTATTCGCACTTTATTAGATAATAAATTTAAAGGTATGAAGGAGAATTATACACGAAAGATTAAGACAATAGCGCAATTTTTTTAGAGGTTTCAATGTTTTGCAGATGAGCCTTTAATGTAAATATTTACACAAATATTATTCAGCGTAACTTGTTATTTTTTTCTCTTAAACCACCTTCCTTTTAGGGGGAAAAAATCATTGATAAAGCATGCATACATACATACATACATTTTTTTTATTACCGACAGACTACAGATTAAAAGTTTATGAATTTTCTCTATAAAAATATCCATATTCGAGAAAAATCTATATCGGAGGCCTATGTTAAAGGTTCAGCCACTTTGCTGAACGTTGGACCCGGAAGTAATTTCATACGAGAGTTTCCGGTTGAAAACTCATTAGTGAACTTGACTATCTCATTCAAGTCTAACTCCTTCCAGTCTAAAACTGTAACAAAGGCTTTTGATATTAATCTGCAGAAGTTGAGATCGGCTTTTATTTAGTATTTATACTGTGTGTACATTTAAATCACTTACTTATATACGTATATGTTTCCAGTATATTTCATTTATGTATATTTTGTATTTTTTGTTCTATTTCTTTCACTTTATCGTTCACTAGAACCGTACGACTTAGGCATACACATACACTCTCACGCATTCATATTTGTAAATATTGAGAGAGAGAGAGAGAGAGAGAGAGAGAGAGAGAGGAGAGAGAGAGAGAGAGAGAGAGAGAGAGAGAGAGAGAGAGAGAGAGACTGGAGGGGGGAAT
>NC_090744.1:102388437-102398437 GCF_036898095.1 Palaemon carinicauda
AACAACAACATCAACAACAACAACAACAAAATGAAGAAGAGTCTAAAAAGGATTCTGAAGACTTTTCAGTCTCCTGCAGACATTTTTGTCGTCACCGACTCCAACAACAACAGATCTCCGGGAATTGTTTTTCTTCCTTTCCCGACGGAAGACGGTGTTAACTTAATAATAATAATAATAATAATAATAATAATAATAATAATAATAATAATAATAATAATAATAATAATAATAATAATGAGGATGATGATGATGATGATGAGGATGATAATAACAACAACAACAACAACAACAACAACAACATCAACAACAACAACAACAAAATGAAGAAGAGTCTAAAAAGGATTCTGAAGACTTTTCAGTCTCCTGGAGACATTTTTGTCGTCACCGACTCCAACAACAACAGATCTCCGGGAATTGTTTTTCTTCCTTTCCCGACGGAAGACGGTGTTAACTTGAGAAATAATAATAATAATAATAATAATAATAATAATAATAATAATAATAATAATAATAATAATAATAATAATAATAATTATAATAATAATTATAATAATAATAAGCTAAGGAGACGTCTGAAAGCTCTATATTATTATTATTATTATTATTATTATTATTATTATTATTATTATTATTATTATTATTATTATCATTTCTCAAGTTAACACCGTCTTCCGTCGGGAAAGGAAGAAAACAAAAATCCCGGAGATCTGTTGTTGTTGGAGTCGGTGACGACAAAAATGTCTCCAGGAGACTGAAAAGTCTTCAGAATCCTTTTTAGACTCTTCTTCATTTTTTTCAAACCAATGCTGATACGAACCTCTGGATAGGTATGTATAGTTATGGTTATCATTAAAGAATCATTCGGTGTGGGGTTGAATATGATCAGACAATTTGTTAGAGGACAATACAACTGGCCTCAAAATGCAGCTTCTGTTATTCAAGAACGGAACGCTGCATGCGAGGATATGACGTTAAATCTTCAAGGACAGCTGCGAACACTCCAGGAGTCCTCCGTCTTCAAATGGTTTTCGTCGCTTCTCCCAGAGGCGCCGCGTTTTGGAGACTGTCGTGCAGTCGCCTCTCAGGATGGATTCCTCCTTGGGTGGCTGCAGCACTGCCCTTGGATTGGGGGCGTTTGGAAACCCCGTGAGGAACTACGTGGTTGTGAACTTGGATTGCGGCAAATGGTGGCAGAAGCTTTAAGATTCAACGACCAGTTGAAATCCAGATGGTTTTTGCTGGCAAACTTCTCCCCGAAATTGACATCGGAGCGAGGGAGGAAATCATTTCTTATGGTAACAAGCCCATTTACATCGGTTTGGCCGCTGCTGGCGTCATATTCGGTTTAATAATGTTTGCTACGAGAAGGACGGTGGGAAATCGTGAGGAGGAAAAAAGCAAGTTACAAGGACAACTAAATGATTGAGAATAGTAGCAGAAGAAATTAATTCAGAAAAAGAAACGCAAGAATAGTGAAAGCTCGGAAAGAGACTGAGTATCAAAAGCTGAAAATTGAGTGCGTTGAAAAAGACCTTCAGATGCAGGAACAGGAGAACAAACAGGCAATTTTTAAAACGGAAATAGAGGAAATTAAGAAAATCTATAATGACAAAATAGAAAAACTGCAAAACGACTGCGTCCAAAAAGATCTTCAGATTAAGGGAGAGGAGAAGAAACAGGCAATTCTTAATACGGAAATGGAGGAAATGAAAGAAATTAATAAAATCCTTAATGAGAAAATAGAAGAACTTGAAAATGACTTGGAGAGAGAGCAACAGGAGCAAGAAAGGCTGAAGGAACAATTGAGAAACGGAGTAAACAAACTAAAAGCCGAGAAACAGGTGAAAGAAAAGATGAAAGCTGAGAAGACTTCTGATCATCAAGAAAGGGAAAAGGAGTCCGTGAAAAAAAAAAACATTCAAGAGAAAGAACAGCAGAAGAATGAAGACACGAAGAAAGAGAGTAAGAAGGAAACGGAAAATAAAGAGGAAGATAAGCAGGAAAATGTATTAAAGGCTGAAGCGAACTCAGCCTCCGGAACACTCTTGACATGGATATCATATTGGACTGTTGCCAAGAAATTGAGAAATATCGTCAAGAATGCAGCAGATTCTACGTGCTACGAGGGAAGTACCTTCTCAAACTTGGCCTTTTCGACGCTGCCAGGAATGACTTTGAAACTGCGAGAACGGTAGAGGGATTTGAAGAATGTTCGAAATTCATAGAAGATGCTAAGGCGCAAAGGAAGAAATGGGCAAACCAAAACCATTATGAGATTTTGGGTGTGAGTCAGACAGCCACTACGAAAGAGATTTTAAAAGCCTTCAGAGTCTTGGCCATGAAATATCATCCGGACAGACACGGGGGCGAACCAAAATTCATACAGGATGGATTCGAGTGGAGGTTTAAAAGAGTGAATTATGCTAAAACTATTCTGACGGATGAAAAACTCAGAAAGTCATACGATGAATGGATTCGACCAAAGTCAGGAAAGAAGGACCAACGGCATTGATGGCCAAAGCGAGTGTTCAACTGGTTTGGCAAAGTTTTTGCATGTGAATAAATAATTCTTCCGGAATTATAAAAAAAAAGATAGAATATCTCAAAAAAATATAAAAACAAAAAATAAAAAATAAATGTAAAAAACAAAAAGCCCCAAAAATTATAAAATCTTTAAAAATACAAAAAAAAGACATGAAAAATAAAAAAATGAATAAAAAAAGTGTGGAAAATATTCTTAGAATAAGTTTCTTTAGAGTTTTGAGGCAAGTATTAGTTTTAGTTTACATTTGTAGGCAAACAAGTTTTTATGTAAGAGCCATTAGAAGGATCAAGTAGATGGACTATGAGAGGAAAAAAAAGGACCATTTTGATTAGGAGAAAATATCCTTTGATGCAGATGGTACAAACTCTACATCCTTGGGTACACAATGGCCTTAGTTGGAAGGATCAAGTGGATGGACTATGAAAAATGGAGAGAAAGGAGATTTTTATAAGAGGAAATATCCAGGAAGTGCGTTTATTATTATTAATTTTTTTTTTGAGGAAATATCCTTTGATGCAGAAGTACAAGCTTGCATCATTGGATAAAGTACGAAATCAATTGGGAGGATCAACTAATTAGACTAAGGAAGATGGAGAGAAAAAGGACCTTTTTTTTTCTTGAGGAAATATCCTTTGATGCAGAAGTACAAGACTGCATCATTGGATAAAGTACGGACTCAAATAATATATAACACTGTGGATGTCATTTCAAGAATATTGATATACTGTACAGTTGTTTATCAGTTTCGCTTAACTACGATTCAAACAAGGTATCACCTGATATGTGGACAGAAGAGAAAATTATCGATATCTCATCTTAATTTTAGTTGCAGTAAAAAAGAAAGGGCAACTTGTATATATATAGAATCCGAGAACCTTCTACTTGATGTCTGAACTGATTTGTGCTATCGTATCATTGTAGTTTTGAGTTTATTTCTTGTTAGGTACACATTTATATACACACACACATATATATAAATATATATATATATATATATATATATATATATATATATATATATATATATATATATATATATATATATATATATATATATATATATATATATATATATATATATATATATATATATATACATATATACACACACACACACACACACACACACACACACACACATATATATATATATATATATATATATATATATATATATATATATATATATATATATATATATATATATATATATATATATATAGAATATATTAGCTACTTTCCCCAATACCATATGTATTTTCTAATAAAAAAAATAACATCTCTCTTCACTACATATTTTATGAACAAATTAAGATGCTAAATTGAACACATAGTGTACTGAAAAACAAACTTCGTAAATGCAAATAGAATTCACACTGACTTGCCAGGCAATACTTATTTGAATAAAGGCAAAAAAAAAAATAAATAAATAAAGAACAATGATCTGGAGAAAACAAACCAAGTTTGAGTCAACAAAGAGCGTTTCCTTTTGGCCGATAAAGTTCTGTTCAATTAGTTAGAGAGCTTTGCCCCGACGTGGGAAGTCCTGTGGTCAAGAGAAAAGAAACTTTTGACATCCTCTTAAGAAATTCAGGGGGAAAATACAGCTTTTATTTTTATTATCATAAGAGACTCTCAGTGAGATAGAAGCTACAGTATCAAATGCTGATGTATACGGCAAAGAGTTATTGGAATGAATATCGGTAAGTGTTTTGATTTGAAATTCTGTATAGTACAATGAAATTTAATTAAGAATTTGTTTAGGTTTTGTGTTGCATTATATAAAGAATATAATGAATACTGTGATATAGCTTGTATTATAACGATAATAGAACGATGTACTTAAATTGAGTATTTGATCAAGTTTCGAGTTACAATTTATAAAGAATATAATGAATATTATGGTATAGCCTGTATTATAGCGATAATAATTACGTTCCTCTTTATAATGATAGGTTAACTGATACAGTACGATATTACTCAGAGTAAAAAAAAAATTATGATACAGAGAACTGTTATAATTATCTTGACATAATTATTCATGGAGTTCAACATTATCCTACACACAGATGGTCAGTAAAGGTAAGCATTTTATATATCCAAAACAATATTTCATAATACATTCCATACTTCTCTTTACGTTAATCGAATGAACAGTGGTTGGCCCAATATGGGTACTTGTAACTTTTTATAGACTCTGCTGCTCTTACCACGTAGCAGCTCATACATATAATGATAAATAGTTTTTTGTCGTATATATATATATATATATATATATATATATATATATATATATATATATATATATATATATATATATATATATATATATATATATATATGGGGATTGAGCTTAATTATGATTAGAAAATATTACGTGTCGCACAAGCATAGGTTTGTTTAGGAGAGTTGCATAGAAGTATAATTAAAGTACTTCTCTATTTAAATCTATCTATCTATCTACCTATCATCTATCTAATATATATATACAGTATATATATGTATATATAAATATATATATATATATATATATATATATATATATATATATATATATATATATATATATATATATATATATATATATTCATATATACATATACATATATATATATATATATATATATATATATATATATATATATATATATATATATATATATATATATATATATATATATATATATATATATATATATATACTGTATATATATAAATATATATATATATATATATATATATATATATATATAATATATATATATATATATATATATATATATATATATATATATATATATGTATTTATATATAAATATAAATATATATATATATATATATATATATATATATATATATATATATATATATATATATATATATATATATATATATATTCATATATACATATATATACTGTATATATATATATATATATATATATATATATATATATATATATATATATATATATATATATATATATATATATATATATACATATACATATACGTATATATATATATATATATATATATATATATATATATATATATATATATATATATATATATAGTATATGTATACATATATACATATAAATACATACATATATATATATATATATATATATATATATATATATATATATATATATATATATATATATATATATATATATATATATATATATATATATATATACTGAATATGTATATGTATGTATATATATTTATATATATACATATATATGTATATATATATATATATATATATATATATATATATATATATATATATATATATATATATATATATATATATAATATATATATATATATATATACACGCACATAATAAAACCAAAAAGTTTAACACATCTGACATTGATAGCATTGCATATGCTGGAACCTATCTTATAAAAGTTGACATAAAATTTACGTTGAATCCTTTCTCAGATTTATTGTCCCAAGATGATAAAATTCTAACGTTCCTGAATAGAATAGTCTCTTACAAACTAGATTATGAAACAAGCAGTTACTAAACCGTGAATGAATAGCTTATTATCCTTGTAAGCACTGCTAATTATACTTGTGAGACATATTTAAAATTCCTTCTTTATTACAAGAAGCAATGGAATAGGTGGCTGGAGTTATAGTCTCATTTGAAAGAAAAAAGAGCTATTAATCTATTAATACTGGTTTGAATGAGCCAATTATCTCTTTTTTCGTATAGAGAATTTAATCGCTTTCATACATCACACTTTTCAATTCATTGCTATTATATCATAGGACTTCAGGAATAACAATAGCGATAAAGAAGGTTATGTTCTTTCATGAAGATAATCAAATTGAAGTGAAGTGATTAAAACCGAATAGAATAAAAAGATATGAAAGTAATTTTTAAACAGTCCATTCATTCAATGGAATAATAAGCAATTAATTCCTGTAGGGCATGTCATCTCTCTCTCTCTCTCTCTCTCTCTCTCTCTCTCTCTCTCTCTCTCTCTCTCTCTCTCTCTCTCTCTCTCTCTCTCTCTCTCTCTCTCTCTCTCACATATATTATGTCTAACAATATAAAAAAGATACTTCCTTGCCATGGACATATCAGTGATCTCTCTCTCTCTCTCTCTCTCTCTCTCTCTCTCTCTCTCTCTCTCTCTCTCTCTCTCTCTCTCTCTCTCACATATTATGTCTACCAACATAAAAAAATACTTCCTTGCCATGGACATATCAGTGACCAGTAAATTCTTTTTCATCAATATGAATGTTTTAATAGAAAGGGATTTTAGATATGCTGTTCTTAATACCTAGTATTCTGAATCTTATTTCTTGAGATGATTCTTTGATGCATATATAGATTAAGGGAAGGTGTATTAATTAAATATCATGAATTTTAATGCAACGTAAAATCACACTATGCGAGGAGTTAAATAGGCAATTTAATATCGAGAATGAATTGTAATTGAGAAAAAAAAGTTAATTCTAACAGTGTTAATAGTCTACAAAAATATTTTCTTATGCAGAAGGACACTTTAAACACCATTAATTTCTCCCGCTTAACACCTCGCACGGCATGCCTCCTTGTCAGTGATATTTTCATCAATCATTTCCTAGGAGTTCCTACCTTCCCTTACATCATCCATCTTCCTCTCTAGTCCATAATCATACAGCTGGTCGTTTTGGAGCCGTCTTTTGAAATTTCCTCGTAAGGTTTATTAAGGGTGTTTTAATTCCCCTGGGCTGTGACATTAAAAAATTATCCTTGTACCTCCTATGCCACACTTACCAGAAAAACTTATGAATACATTCGCACACATATACGAGTATTTATGTATATGAGATTCTACAAAGATTATGATTATTTCGAAATTATATCTTATAGAAATTAAAAATAAATTTAGAAATTGAAAAATTACCTTGAAATTTTTCAAAACTCAGAGCTCTTTAGATTATAAAGATGATAATAGTTGACTACTTATATATATATATATATATATATTTATATATGTATATATATATATGTATATATATTCATATATATATATATATATATATATATATATATATATATATATATATATATATATATATATACATACATATATTATATACGACCGCACACGCATAGATGCGCGCTAGAACCTACACCATTACAGAGAATATGCATATCACTTTCTATTTGAAGGTAGCGTATAATTGGAATCCCGCTTGATTTTCAATGTTGGCCCCTGGAGGGCGATGCTTACAACTTAAGCTATGATAAGCCTGCTATAGTTGTTCTCTTTGTGTAATATCTGGGTTCCATCAATCAATTATTTCAGGGAGGGTTTCCGGTCGTGGATATCCATACAGTGTTGGTTTATTACCCACTGATATCTGTGGGCCAACATATGTCGCCGGACTGTTGTGGTAGTGTGTTCAATGTAGTCTTTTCTGTGAAAGATGGTCAAATGGTCAAATGTATATTTTACAGCGTACGTTTATTGGATCAGTTTATGAACTGAGATTTAAAGTCATTTGATTCTTAGAATTTTTTTTATTGTAAAAGTAAAACTATAATCATATGAATTAAATATTCTTATTACTTTTGCTCCTTTCTTCGGGAACAGAATTTACTTGCTGGGGTAAGATGATGAAATGCCATTTCTGGTATCATGGTAGATAATCATTTTTAATCTTATAAAAGAGAGAGAGAGAGAGAGAGAGAGAGAGAGAGAGAGAGAGAGAGAGAGAGAGAGAGAGAGAGAGAGAGAGAGAGAGAGAGAGAGTTGTGTAATAACACATATGCATATCTATTATGCATGAATAAAATGCAATCTTATGTAGCACGGGCAATAACAACGAATTTCCCAAAACATTAATAAAATGATTATAGAAAAATTCCTAATAAAAACAATAACTTACCAATAAAAAAGTTAGTAGAAAATACTTATTGATATATCTAGATTTATAAAGAATTATGTAGATATACTTATCATGATTCTGGTTTACTAGATGCGGACATCATATTTAATCTAAATACAGTTATTACAATGTTTGCCGAATACAGTGTAATACATAGTAAAACAGCCTCCAAGTAATCATACCGTTAGCAATTACAATTTCATAGTCTCTTAGCCCGTCCTCCCTTCTCTGTTAAACAACATTCACAAGTTCTAAGTGAATTGCCCTGATATTACCACAGCCAAACTTTCTCCCAGAAATGGCCAGCCTACTGCCTCGTTTGCCATCAGGTGACCGCAGAAATTCCGAAGTCTGAAACTCTATATAGTCCAGAATGGGCAGTAAGGCTCTGAGAAGGATTCAAGGAAAATTGTCTTTTTCCGGGATCCCTAATGAAAACGTTCTTTGGGATAAGGAAGGATTAGAGAGAATTATTAACCCCACAAGAGGATTAAAACGTTAATAATTCCGGTGGACCTTGCATGGCTTTCCTAGTACTCCAACAATAGGGGAATGGAATATAGTTGAATTATATTGTTTGAGCTTTAAGCCTCTTGGTCACTGTAACCCTGTACAAAATAATATCTTGTTCTATACGTTCGTAGAATCGTACAGAAGTTAAAAAAAAAATATAGCAGATGAGTGCATATTTGAGAAATAAACGTATCGATAAATAAATGAATAGATACATACAATACCAAGAAAAGCATTGTCTTTCTTTACATTCAAATATACCATATGGTTCGTTCGGAATGTCAATGATATATTTCTCCCTCTTTAACATTAGTTTGAAACGAAGTCATTATTAGTTTTATTTATACATTTACAAGTAGGACTTTTAGGTATAAATAGCCTGTTTGGTTAAACAAACGTTTGACTGAATTCTTTGAATTAATTATCCACTAACTTATTATAAAACATCAACTTTGACTTGTTGAAATTAGCCACTATAATGTTGTGTGGTAAATTGCTAAATTTAGCAATAGGTCTGGCATTAAGTATTGTTGGTGTTTAGTTCCAACTACAATGTCATTGTGTTCATCATATCTTCTTTATTTTATTACTAGTGTCCGTGACCTGTCAAGAATGAAGGCTAAATATTTAGATAGATACATACACAGACACATTCAACCCTTCCCACCCTTCCCCCTTTCATAACTACAGCTCGGCAATTTCGGCAATTTGTCACATTGTGGTTTCCGAGTGCCCCTCTCGGGTACCCCCTCCAACCAAGGAATGACTACTTCTCCACACTGCTGTTTAGCGTAACAGGAGAGAAATATACTTTGATATATAGCTAGGCTCATGTTCTGTTATATAAAGGAGGATTTATTATATAGTAAATATCTTTTGTTAGTCATATGAATATTGGTTCTCATCTATAATTTGATATGACCATCCTGATAGCTGCGGGTTGCAGTCTAAAACGTACATAAAAAAAAAGAAAAAAAAACGCATTAAATTTCGTAGCACATTAAAGAAATTTGATATTCAATATCAATAACAA
>NC_090744.1:102403437-102405937 GCF_036898095.1 Palaemon carinicauda
ACGGGAAACATTTTAAGTTAAACACGGGTTGCATTCCCCGTAGAGTTGTTATTTATATCCTATTGAAAATCGCTCACAGAAATAGCATTATTTGATATGGCAATTATATATAAAGTTTTTCTATCTATCTATCTATCTATCTAATTACCTATCTATCTATCTGGTTATCTATTTATCTATATATCTGTCTATCTATTTATCTATCTATCTATTTATTTATATATTTGTTAATTTATTTATTTATTCGTATATCCATGCATGGATAATAATATCTGAATAACACCAGAAAAAGACTAAATTTCTCTTACATCATAAAAACTCTATTTCATAGCAAGTATTTTTACCAGATGTGTACTCTGAAGGTAAGTCATTAGGGTATAATTAGTCGGTCCCATTATAATAGGAGGCAGAGCAATGAAAAGAGCCATTAATTTGGTTAAGTGTCAGGGGCCTAACCATGGTCGTAAATGACAAAGGTAAATGGAGGCATTAGAAATGTAGTCCCTGCCTTTCGTGCAGATGAAAATACTACACTTCGTGTTATTTATTTAGTCTAATTATGAACCAATTGATAGATATAGTAGGATCCAGCTGATGTTAGTACGTCATGTCGTGGGATATATTATCAATATATCGGGTTACTTCAAAATTATTTACAGTTATTCATTTGATGCTAGTCTTTATCTTTTGACGATATATTTTGTAAAATTTGTAGCTTTTTGTTTGAATATTTAGGCACAAAAAGCTTCCTTTGCATAACTTACGTTTTGCTATTACTGCACATGCAAATTATAATTAGTGTTCATGAATTTTACGTAATAATAACAATCATATATGCAAAAAAAAAAAAATAAATAAATAAAAATAGGCGTGCTTTGCTTATAATGATGTGAATCATTTATAATACGAATAGCTGATCTATTTTATATGCATGTAAGATCTATTTCTGTTTATCTATATGAATTATATTTGATAAGAATTTCTTCATCTCAAGATATTATATTAGTTATCAAGCAAAGTACGTTAAGTATTGTTGTATGGGCAGTCATACTGTATTTGCTTAGAAGGGATTTTCTGTATTTCATTCATGAAATATCTATGTTTGTGAAAGTTGAATATCCTAGCCTCTCACTATAATGTAATGATCATAAAAATAGAAGTTCTTGTGGCCAATGGAAACGTCCCTGCCGACGTTCTGCTGGACGGGAGATCGAGTCCTACTCTATATGGTTTCTTGTAGTGTCTGCAACCTCACCTTCCTTGTGAGTGAAGAATATAGGGTTTCAGGTAGCCTATAGGTCTACCTGCTGAGTCATCAGTAGCAATTGCTTGGGCCTTCTTGGTTCTAGTTTGGGAGAGAGGTGGCTTGGGCACTGATCATATGTATATATGGTCAGTCTCTATAGTGTTGTCCTGCTAGGGCAGTGAAACTGCCCCTTGCCTCTGTCATTCATAGGGGGCATTTGAAACCTTTAAACGCTTCATAATAACTAATCTAAGAATTCATCTCATAGGCAAACAAGATCGAGAGTTGCTAGCCATATCCCTTTTTTACAGAGTCGTTATAGACTTGCGAACGATTCCATTCCGTCCATTGGCTTCGAGTTTCTGTCTCTGTAACATAAAGCCTTTTACGCACGCTGGTCTCGAGAACCATCTGACATTCCTTTCACTACCAGAGTTCTTTTTCAAAGAGGTCAATTTTCTACTGTAAAGTCGAAATTTCGTTAGTCTGACGTGACTTTGAACTCGTTCTATCTTTTTTTCTTATTTTTTAACAAAAGTGTTAGTTTGACGGGGCTATTTTATTTGTTTTCTTCAGTTTTTCAGGCCCTTGCTTTACGAGCCTTGATCTGCCTAAAGTATCTCGCTTTTTGCGTATGTGTGAATACAAAGTGAATCCTGTCTCTTAATAATATTATTCTAATAATAAACCTTTAAATCTCTCCCTCCCTCTCTCTCTCTCTCTCTCTCTCTCTCTCTCTCTCTCTCTCTCTCTCTCTCTCTCTCTCTCTCTCTCTCTCTCTCTCTCTCTCTCTCTCGTCATTACTCTTTTCGTTAAGGTCCACGGGCCAATTTTTTTTTTACCTTGATTACCGTGATCCATGGTTATATATTTGTTGTCTGGTAGAAGACCCAATCATATCATATTCTAATCAACCTTTTCATGCCTTATTATATCACTATTCAAAAGTTTTGTATATATTGGTTTTGGTTTATATCTTATTCTAAGTTTAGATATTGTTTTAAGGAATAAAATTTATATGAAAAACCATTTAGTAGATGAAGCCCTAATAAAGTTTTATTTCTCCCAGTAAAATTCCAGTGTAAATGAAAGAAGAAGGAGTTTTATTTCAGAATTGGATGGTCGTATATTTTTATGAAAAATCTTATCCTTGTTTAACGAAATCAAACAAGTTCTGAGATCCTTAATGTATGTTCCCCTAACTTCATTTCTTCTTCAAAATCTCCAATTTAACATAAGAATCTCTATTTAAAA
>NC_090744.1:102410937-102413437 GCF_036898095.1 Palaemon carinicauda
AATCTTGATTAATAGTTTCAAATTCTTCCAAATCCTGACTATTATAAGTTAGAAATGAATTTTCTAGATAGTCTGTTTTTTTTTTTTTTTTTTTTTTTTTAAATATCTGAAATAGATATGTGAACTATATTATGGAATAATCTCTCGAGTTTTGAGATTCATATACCATTATTTCATTTTAAATTCCATGGCATTCAGTTAAACATTAAGAATTTTTACTATCCATACTATTTTCAATATATTTTCCTTTTTTTTAATATTTGCAGTTTAGGAATAATATATATTCAATATCTCTTCCAAATATTAACTATTTTAGATTGAAAATAAATTTTCCAGACACGGGCTTTAATTTTTTTTAAATATCTAAACTATATATACGATAAACTGCAATATGGAATAATCTCTCGAGTTATCACCTTTTAAAAGCAACAATATATTTGTTTTGAAATTCATATACCATTATTTCAATTCAAGTTCCATAGCATACAGTTAAATATTAAGGATTCTTACTATCCATACTATTTTGAATATATTGTCATTTTTTTTAATATGTGCAATTTAAAAATAATGTATATTCAATATGATAAACAACAACTGAGATCGTATTTTCCCAGGAATTGTTGATATCAACTAACAAAAGAATAGGACAATAGGATTATATTTACGCAATATTCTTTTGATCCAGAAGAATATTTGAAACGATGGGGACATCGCCTTCCGTCATTCTGTTTTCAATTCAACGGATAAAAAAGAATTAGTGGATTACATATTTACCCTTTTTCATAGGGATGACCCTTTCATACGAAGGGGAGATTGAAATATCAAAACAGAAACCGTCGTGTATAAAGAGAATATGAATAAATAGAGTGAAAAGTGCCCTGATGAATAATGAAATGTAAATTTACTTGTTAGCAAGTGATTTTTTATATGCTGGTTCAAATGTGACTGATTGCAGATTCGGGGAATATGGATATTCTAAAGGTTTCGATGGAAAATTTAGTTAATTTTTCAGATCTGTTGGTTTAGGGAAATGAAAAGCATTGGCTCTGACTCATAAAGGCTTTATTTACAGATGGCCATCTAATGGACATGCGTAGTATTGCAATCATATAATGTAATCTATGTATACAGACATAAATAATTCCCTTATAACGGTGTTATTATTATTATTATTATTATTATTATTATTATTATTATTATTATTATTATTAGCAGCAGCAGCAGCAGTAGTAGTAGTAGTAGTAGTAGTAGTAGTAGTAGTAGTAGTTTTTTGTTGTTGTTCCTGTTGCTGTTATTATTGTTTTATTATTATTCTTATGATTATTATTAGTATTGTTATCATAATAATAATAATAATAATAATAATAATAATAATAATAATAATAATAATAATAATAATAATGATAATAATAATAATAATGATTAGAAAAGCACTTTGAGAGTGCTGACCTTCGCCACGGTAGCTTATTTTTCATAAAGTGTTTGCCATAGTTGTTAATTCAGTTGACCTTTTGCTCGACCTTGACCTTCACCTTTGACCTAGGACTTTCATAATTGAATCACCTCTACGTGTCAATATAATAATTAATCCCTGAAAGTTTCACTACTCTGAGTTAAATTACGTCCAAAAAGTTGTTCACAACAAACAGACAAACAGGGGCAAAAGCATATCCTCCTCCAAATTTCGTTGACGGCGGTAATAATAATAATAATAATAATAATAATAATAATAATAATAATAATAATAATAATAATAATAAGAGTTCACAGGACCGTTTTGGTAAGTCAGTAAATTAGATTTTTATTACGAGTTAAAGTTCAGTTTCTGACACAAAGCAAAAGAATTGAGTTTACTTGAGATACAAAAAGAAAAA
The DNA here is from genome assembly GCF_036898095.1 of Palaemon carinicauda. NCBI lineage: Eukaryota > Metazoa > Arthropoda > Malacostraca > Decapoda > Palaemonidae > Palaemon > Palaemon carinicauda. Next base: position 102,412,812 of record NC_090744.1, read on the forward strand.
CTTTGACACAGCAGTATCAATCATATATTTAATCAATTGTTATTTATTGCTCACCTATCATTTCCATAGGTTTAAATCAACTATAAAATTGCGTGCAATGCATTTCAACTTGCCCCTATAAATTTTATAGCCCCCTGCGAGACTAGATGGAAGGCCCTTTTTGGGTACTAGATGTACAGTTGGATACAAGAATTATTGACACACATCACTCTAAGGAAATGCAGAAACTCACACCCTTCACGCTCGGTGAGGTCCTGTGTGTAGCTCCTCCTACTATCTCTGCTACCTCCCCCTATACTATACTGAATTTATTTTGATGAAGCGCAATTTCACTTACTCGCAGTGGTGCCCTTTTAGCTCGGAAAAGTTTCCTGCTTGCTGATTGGTTAGCTAAGCTAGTTCTGACCAATCAGCTAGTAAGAAACTTTTCCGAGCTAAAAGGGCACCACTGTGAGTAGGTGCAAATACCTCTCATAAGAAAAATTGCGTATAGCTGCTTGGTTACCCTCCGGGTTGTAAGGGTGTAACAGGGTGTACTACCTCAGAACCAGGTGTACTAGGAACACCTGTATCCCACTGTAAAATAAAATTCTCTGTTATATGCGTTACATTGGGATAAACAAAAA